>NW_017672139.1:22157-118106 GCF_001879085.1 Nicotiana attenuata | reverse complement strand
AACTATGAGAAAGGCTTGATCACTATGGAGTTTTGTGCTACTGACAAGCAAATTGCTGACATCTTCACAAAAGCCTTAAGTAGAGATCACTTTGAGAGGAATAGGTTGGAATTAGGGATGATTAAGATCACCTAAAAGGGCCAGTTCAAGGTTAAACGAAAAAAAAATGAAAACAAATTTTGGTTAGAAAGTCAGTAAATTGTATAATTAGATTAAATCTTGCTCAGTCTCATACTTTCCATAGTATACTCTTGTGCCATGTGTTAAAATGACTCATTAATCTCTAATGATATTTTCTCTATTTTGGCAAATTTAGACTCACACAAGAGAATTATCAGTGAAGAACCTGGTTCATCAAAGATAATACGGTACGTTTTCTACACTCTGCATAATTTGAAATAACTGTATTTGGATCATGAGCAGAGTCCTACCAAATACCAAACTACTTTTGGACTTATCCGTTACAAGCGAACCAGTCCCATTCAAAAGAGTCCCAATCGAATGGAACTACCTAGATTCTAGGGATACGCTCCAACGCTGAATTTCAGTTTGATTAAACTCTTAAGAGTTTGAAAAGATGTAGTTACCCCATCAATTATTCCCCTGTATATTGATCAGCTTTAGTGTATTCCTTACTTCATCTCTCTCAAGCGGTTAAAAACTCTCATTCTTCTTTCATCTTCAAACAAAATCTAATTCTCTTCTCTTCCATACCCTAGCCTAGATATGTCGAACACCTCTGAAAACCCTTCATCACCACCACAGGAAACCACTTCCACACTTTCTACCACTGCTTCAACCACACCAATCTCTAAGAAGAGTAGAGTAAAGATTGTCGCTGAAGTAGAGCAGATCAAGAAAATAAACAAGCAATTGAAAGCATGTAGGGAAAAAGAATCCTAGAAATCTGAAGATTCATTTAAGTCTGCTACTAAGGGGGAAGAGATTAGTTCTTCCGAAATTGAACAGGTATCTTCTGATTCTGAAATTACTCTTGAGACAATTTCTGAAGTTTCTGCAAATTTGGAGAATAGATTTGTACTGGTAGGATCTATAGAAGGTGTTGAGACTACAGAATCTGGAGAAGTTGGTGGTAAAAATAAAAAGGGAAAAGAAAAAGAGAGCAAGGGTGCTAGGAGTGCTGTGAGGGGAAAGGGTACAAGAGTGGTTGATTCTTCACCCACTCATGTTGGTCTAACAAAAGAAACTGGTGCAATGCTTGTTTGGGGAGAGGAATTTACTGAAATAGAAGAGAGTGTGACCAAAACAGGGGAAAATGGGTCTGGCGAAGCTGCTGAGGGGTTGGTTCAACTTGGCAAAAATATAGATGAACCTGTTCCATCTGAACAGGAAACCCTCGCGGACCTACTGATAGAGTTATCAATGGCACCAAAACTCATGCCATTCCCTATGGTTTCATTCTCACAACTGTGCTTGCACATTTCAAGGTACAAGCAAGGATCATTTTGGGGTTAATACTCTGCTTGCTTGCGATTAAGAAGTCAATGTCATTCCTAATGAACCCGGTTCATCTAAAAGGCAAGGTCAGAGCTCTACTACAGGAGAGTGAGGCAAAGGATGTTGAGATAGCAAGTCTAAAGACACGATTGGCTGAGGTAGAATCTGAGAGAGATGTTCTCAGAACTGAACTTGCAAAGGAAAAGGAGAAGAATGATGGAATTCTTCAAGACATGCTGAAACTTCTCCAAGCAAATAACCCAGCTCCTACCTCTTGCAAGCCTTAAATCTTAGCCTAGTGTAGATCAACCAGTGACCCAATTCGAGACTTTTTGTTTCTTTTGCTCATGTTTTCAGTAATTTTATTTCTTCTTATGCTTTGTGGTAGAATCTTATCAATCATCAATGAAATTCACTGTTTTTGCTCTAACTGTTTGTTCATATTTCTTTGATGGTTAAAATTCTTAGCTTGATCTATGATGATTAATCCATGATTGCATTTGAAGTAGCCCCAGTGGCCATGAGTAACCTTTAAAATCTGGTTATCTCACATTTTTTATGCAACTTTTCGATGATGCCAAAAGGGGGAAAAAAGGTTGTGCTTTAAACAAGTGGTGTTTAGACTTTGAACAGTGATGTTTATAACCTAATGTTCTTGGTCCTTGATGATAAGTGATATAAAGGAAAAATGTTTCTAACATTGTGTTGATGTTTAAGCTGAGTTCTGGCAGGGCCTAAGTGTATGAAAAGCACAGTGTTTGTCATCATCAAAAAGGGGGAATTTGTTGGCCCAAGTAAAGGTTAGTTTTGAAGACTGACAAAGGAACTCAGACATGAACCAGGTCCATCCAGTGGTCCATCCCTCAAGTTCACAAAAACGGGCAGATTCAAGCATGTGGGATGCACGTGAAGGAGATAAGCTTAACTTGGTGTATTTAATATCTCCTGATCGAAAATGTTGCATATTGATAAGGAGAAGGAGTCCTTAATCAAAGAGAACACTATCCAAGATAGGGAAGGAGTTAGAAGTTAAAATCAACTAGAACTCTTCCACCAAGGAAGAGTTGCATCAGAACTCTAGTTATTTCTTCATCTACTAACTCTATAAATTGCAGGATGTTCTCACATTAAAGTGTTGCACAAAAACGCAGAAGTTAAACGGGAATTGGGAGCAAAATAGCAAGGCTTTTTGCAAACAGTTCGTGTGTGATTCAAGTGTGCAAACCAGAAGCTACATGAACCAGATTGAAGAACCAGCTCAATAAAGAGTTTTATGTGTCTTTCTTTATTCTAGTTCAATTGTAGTAGGTGTTTCATATTGTACCTTTCAGCTTTATCTAGAAGCAATTGTAATAGGTATTTTTGAGTATTCAAATTAGAGTTAACTTGAAGTTGTCGCAGCAGTTAGAGGCTGGTTGCCACAACGGGACTAGAGTTAATCCTTAGGTTTACAAAGAGTTTTGTAAATGTTGTTTTGGCTCAGTGATTTTAGTGGAAGTTTGGGAAAATCCTACTGAGTAGTAGGTCGTGGTTTTTTCACCTTTTGAGCCAGGTGTTTTCCACGTAAAAATCTCTGTGTTCTTTATTTTTGTATTTATTATTCCGCAAACAACAGTAGTTAGTATACCTAGAAGAACCAGGTTCTTCTAGAGTGAAAATTGGGTACCACACAAATCACCCCCCCCCCCCCCCTCTTGTGTGGTATTGACGTTTAGAACATCACCTTGAATATGGTGTGTCAGTGCGTCCATCACCAGGGCAAATAAGAATAGGCTGAGCGCAGATCCTAAGCGTAACCCCATAACAACCGAAAAATGCTCAGAGTCTCCTTCCACTGTCCTAACCCGAGTCTTAACTCCATCATACATGCCCTTAATTGCCCTAATGTAAGCAACCGACACACCTTTAGCTTCTAGGCATCTCCAAAGAACCTTGTCATACGCTTTATCCATATCAAAAAACACCATGTGCAAATCCCTCTTTATATCCCTATGTTGTTCCACCAACCTTCTAATAAGGTGGATAGCTTCCGTAGTAGAACGACCTGGCATGAACGCGAATTGGTTGTCAGATATAGACATCGTCCTCCTCACCATCACTTCTACCACCATCTCCCAAACTTTCATGGGATGACTCAATAATTTGATACCCATATAGTTGTTGCAACTCATGGATATCACATTTGTTCTTGTATAACGGAACCACCGTACTTCACCTCCACTCATCCGGCATCCTCTCATCTTGAAAATAACATTAAACAGCCCAGTCAGCCACTCCAAACCTGCTCTACCCACACACCTCCAATATTCTACCAGAATCTCGTCAGGCCTGGTAGCTCTGCCCCTGCTCATCTTACACATAGCCCCCATGACCTCCTCAACCTTGATGCGCCGATAGTACCCAAAGTCACGGTGACTCTCGGAATGCCCCAACTCGCGTAGCACAATGTCCCATCCCCTTCTTCATTCAGAAGTTTATGAAAATAAGTTTGTCATCTCCGCTTAATCTGGGCCTCTCCCATCAATACTCTACCTTACTCGTCTATGATGCACCTCACTTGGTCTAGATCTCGAACCTTCCTCTCTCTCACTTTGGCCAGCTGGAATAATTTCAAAGAGGAAGAGAAAGCTAGGGGGAAAAAAAGGAAAAGAACAAGACGGTCGAAACCAAAAAGGAAGAGAAGAAAATAGTTATATCTATAACTAAAAGATGAATAAGTTAAATTAATGAGACTATTTGGTAAATATAATTTATGGTAGGAATATTTTTATATTGAAAAATTAATATAAATTTATAGTTTCTTTCCAACGGTATAATCATTATTTTTACTTCTACTCAAAAGCACTTTTACTTATTAGCCAAACACCCCAACCCTCTAAAACAAGTGTTTTCTGGCCTCCAAAAAGCTTGATAAGCCAGAAGTATCTCAATCCACTTCCCTTGATCATCTCTAACAATCCCTCTATGAGAAGCACCTCTAGTTGAAATCTTAATTTAACACTGCAATCAGTAATTAGTTTAATCTTTGGTGCACATTGAGGAGACCAATGTATTAGTGTAGCTTATTTGTAATTAGAGATTTGTGCAGGCTTCAATAATTTTCTAACGCAATCTCTAATATATTTGCAAATAAATTCTATAGATATTTCTGTTCAAACAATTTTTATTTCTCTCTTTTTATATATGTCACATAATTGAAAATATTTATCAAAAAAAAAAAAACACTACAAAAGGATTACCATGCATTATTTATAACATCATCAAGCTAAGCATTGGCGTAGTATTCACATCATTAATTTCATTTGGTGATATAAGCATGAGGGGGTGCTCAAGTAAGAGCACAATCTACGTCTTCAAAAACATATATAAGCATGAAATCAGTCTGACGTCTTAAAAGAATAATCAAATTCAAATTACAAGTTAACACTTAATTAATTTTGTTTCCATTAATTTGTCTCATTTTCCAACTTTTGACTCCAAGTATCCATCTAATAAGACAAAAGGGTAAAAGGAAAAAAGTAAAAGAAGGTTAGTCTTATTGAACGTCAGGCGAGCTATACATGGCTGACCACTTAATTTTGGAGCATCAGATCCCAGTCCTAAAAGTCTAAGTTTTCAATCTTTAGATAACATATCCAGAACGTCATGTATAAAATTTTAAAATGTAAAATCAAAATGCATAACTATTATCTTTTGTCTTTTTCGACTAATTATGTGTAGCAACCTAAATTACTAACCTAAGCACCGAACATGTAACAATAAGGAAATGGATTTGCTTATAGAATTAAACAACTTTGAAAGAAAACAAATTAGTTGCCAAACTTAGCTGCTACGTTGAAAATGAAAGATATATTTTTTTCTACTTCACATGCTATCCTTCTAAAAGCTCCAAAAGAGCATGACTAGATGAAAGTGTATACTCATCCATTACTACAAACATGTGTATTTTACATTAGATTTATCAATTAATCATGCTTAACTAATACATATTTTCACCTTAATCTTTTTACTTAACCGTGATAAATGTAATTTGGTGTAGATATATGTACCTTCCGTGGGATTTTAAGTCTCAAAAAGGGTTTAAGAAGTTTAGAGAAATATCTGGACAATATTGATAAGATATCAAAAAGCGCAGTCTTATCATATGCTTTTTTGACACGAGAGAAAATCAAAGAAATACTGCCCAATTGTCTGCATATTGGTGAAAGAAGGAACCATCTACTTAACTCGTAGCCTTAAAAAGAAGAATCCAAAGAGTTCAAAATCCTTTTTTATCTTTGTTCTATACAGGAATACAATAGAATCGTGTGAAATGTCATATTATTCTATCAAATTGTCAAGAAAAGAGACCAATCACAAGAACTCAATGGCATGGGCTACCTTATCTATTTTCTTTTTTCTTTATTCTTGTGAATGGTCCAATCAAAACCTAACGATAGACAGCTATTTTCTACGTGAATGTGTAAGCTACGTTAAGGATTGGTAATCTGAGTCAATGGAATCTTAGTCAACTTTCCTTTTGTCTTCAACCTCGATTTCAAGTGATAGTGTCTTTCTCTTTCATTTGTCATTTTGTATGTTTTATAGTATACTATTAGCTCCAGTCGTGGATGTTAGTATTTTTGGCAATTAAAGAATTAATAAGTTAATTTGACTTAGAGATTATGTCAAAGTTATAGAAGGGAATAATTAAAGAGCCACATGGCTCAAGTCTAGTGCTATGAGCATGTAAGTATCAGGCGAACCCTATTGCAGACAATATCCATGGTATTTAGGTTGGGAAGGTTATGGGGATGGAGCCATTTATCATACCATGTACCAGATTATTCTAAGGGATTTCTCGATTATTAAAAAAAAAAAAATAGAAGGAAAAAAAAAAGATTTAAAGAGTTTATGCTGATTTCTTGGCGTGCTCTGTAGGTTGCCAGGATTGCCAGAATTGGTATTACTAAAAGAAGAGAGAGAGAAATTAAAAAGGGCCCAAAAAAGTAATAGGGTGGCAGTTGCAAAGGGAGACCAAGAAATATGGGGGTCTTTGGCCATGCAATTGGAAAATGAGTTTGAAAGGAGAAGAGCGTCATTCATCTTTGACATATATGGGAACCCTAATAATAAATGATCACAACCTGACAAATTTGTTACCTTCAATTGCTGTCGTGTGTCCCAACTTTATTCTTCTCTTCTTATTTTCTATTTGTTCATTGAAAATGAGAAATCTTTATAAATTTGGACTTTTGAAGCAACAACAAAGTCGTATTAAAACTCATAGGATCGGAGTTAGAATCTTATATAAGACACAAATTTAGGTAAAGAAAGAGGAATTTTAATATGAAGGTTATTTTCAAGTGGTGTTGAGTTTAATAGATAATCATTTAACTTCCATATTCTCTTAAACTTTGATAAGACTTGAATTTCTTTGGTAGCATAAGATGGAGTAAATTGGTATACAATGACACTGCATGATACTTTGTGGGCTCAAAAAAGCTATTAGATCATTTTAGGGCCGAGTGTAGATATACTCGATTTTAGCGTTACCATTGCGATTATATCCGCATTGCACAAAAATAATAAATTTACCCATTTTGGGATACACTTCAAACGTATGCAACTGAAATTCCAGGCATTCGCGTCTAAAGTTATAAATTTTGGGTATTATAAATTTCAGATATTTCTTGCATGAAGTGTTGCGGCCTTGTCCAGACCAAATTCCAGACATTTTTACCTGAAGTTTGGAATTCAGATATTTTACTGAAATTGTAGCCTTGTTGTGACGATCCGATAGGTCTTTCTGAGTACTAGTCCTTATTATCGTATTTTGGGACCTCTATTAGCTCCATTTAGTATTTTTTGATTTGCGTGCACAGTCCGTGTCTTTTTTTTCGGAAAGATTTTATGTGAAAATTTGAAGAAAATATAATTTTTGGCTTTAAAAATAACTTGAGTTGATTACGGTCAACATTTTTATGTAAACGACCCTCGGTTGATATTTTGACGATCCCGGTGGGTCCGTATCGTAATTTTGGACTTAAAAGTATGCCCGAAATTGAATTTGGAAGTCCCTAACTCGATTTGACTTGTTTTGTTGAAAGCTAGTAATTTGAAGTTCTTGAGCTTCTTTAAAAATTTCATGCATTTTGATGTCTGATTCATAGTTTTAGGTATTATTTTGGTATTTTAATCGCGCGAGCGAGTTCTTATGACGTTATTACATTTGTGTGCATGTTTGGTTTGGAGAATTGCTGGTTTGTAATAGTTACTGGTGTCTGAAGCTTTGTGCTTCAAGATCGCGACGCTACTCTCGTGATCGCGAAGGAGAACTTGGGGCCGGGGTGGATTTTTTCTACGCGAACGCGGGGAACTGGTCGCGAATGCGAAGCAGTGGAGGGCTTACCCTTCGCAAACGCAACCTTCCTCCCGCGAACACGAAGAATTATGGGATTCTGGGGGGAGGCAGTCTAGTACTCTACGCGAACGCGATTCCTGGCTCACGCACATGAAGGCCGGGGGGTAATGCCTTCGCGAACGTGTTTGGTACATCGCGACGCATAGGCCTTTTTGGCCATTGTGCATCGCGATCGCATCAGGTGCTTCGCGAAAGCGAAAAACACGTGACGCCCAATGACTTAAACTTTCAAAAGACGCGATTTGAGTCATTTTTCACCATGTTCAAGTTTGAGCTCGGCCTAGAGGCGATTTTGAAGAGATTTTTCATCCTAACTTCACTGGTTAGTAAATTTAAACTTATTTCATTATATTTTCATAAGCATTTCTTGATTTTAATCTTTAATCTATGGATTTTCATGGTAGTAATTAGGGATTTAGGTAAGAATTGAGGATTTTGAGAAAACGAGATTTAGACCTCAAATTGAGGTCGGATTTCGAAACTAGTCACATAACCGGGCTCGGGGGTGAATGAGTAATTGAGTTTTGGTCCGAATCTTGGGTTTTTACCAAGCGGGTTGGGGTTGACTTTTGTTGACTTTTTCTACAATCATTAAATATTGAATCTTTTTCATTTATGGGGTAGTTTCTAAAGTCTATTTTGAATTAACTGAACTATATTTGGCTAGATTTGATTGGTTTGGAGGCTAATTCTAAAAGAAAAGTCGCAGTTGTGCCTTGATTTGGTTGCAGAGCAAAGTAAATATCGTGGTTAACCTTGACTTAAGGAATTAGGTCTTGTTGGCCTATTTGCTACGTGTATTATGTGTGGGGATGACGTATATGTGAGGTGACGAGTACATATCCGTTGTTATTGGATTAAAGCATGCAGGTGAAAATTATTTCTTTGTTCTAAGTTGTTTCATTGACTATGTTTTGCATTCTTAGGTTAAGTTATTAATTATTTAATTAGTCGCCTCGTATTTATTTTTTTATTTGAAGATGTTGGTAAATTTCGCAAGTTGAATTGATCACATGGCTCTATAATTGAAGTGAAATTGCTTTGCACCTTGCATTGTTAATTCGTATTTGTAATGTTGCTTTGTGAGGAAGAGTGAAAATCACAAAGGGCGTTGTCGTGCCTTGTTTTCATTCATTATCATATATTGAGAGGTTGTGAGGATTTAAAGCGCGAAGGGTGATGCTGTGTTAGAGAGTAAAAGCATGAAGGGTAATGCCTGTCACGACCCGAAATCCCAATCTCGGGGTCGTGATGGCGCCTAACATCCACTTGCTAGGCAAGCCAGCGTGAGATAATTAATTAGTCAATTTTAACAAATTAAACAAAAAAATGATATATAACGAGAAATAGAAACCCAATCTAATACAATACCAACATAAGTCATGTGATAATATTTACTCCCAAAGATCCGGAGTCACGAGTACACGAGCAATTAGAAGTTCTACAAACAAAGTCTGAAATAAATAGAACTGTTTCGAAATGAACAGTAAAACAGGGAAGAGGAAGGGGACTTCAAGGTCTGCGGACGCCAGCAGATCTACCTCAAGTCTCCATATGCAATGATCCGAGCTAACGCACCTCACGCACCTTGGGACCAATACCAGAATCTGCACAAGAAGTGCAGAAGTATAGTATGAGTACAACCGACCCAATATACTCCGTATGTGTCGAGCCTAACCTCGACGAGGTAGTGACGAGGCTATGACAAGACACCTACGTAAATAAATCACGTAATAGCCAAATAAATCATCAACCAATAAAATCAGATAAACCAATGATATGAAAATGGCACAGCATCAGCCTTCATGTTTTTATTCTCGTCCTTACCATGAAATGAAGATATAAGTAAAATGAAATGGTATGGCATCACCCTTCGTGCTTTTACTTTCAGGCTCACCATGTAACAAGGAATAATTGAGATGAATGGCACGCCATCACCCTTCGTGCTTTTACTCTCTTCCTCACCATATAATAATGAATAAATGAGATAAATGGCACGTAATCACCCTTCGTGCTTGTACTCTCGTCTTCACCATGTATTAATCAATAAATGAGATAAATGCAGTGGTACTTGTCACGACCCGGATTTCCCACCCTCGGAGTCATGATGGCGCCTACTAGTGAAAGCTAGGCAAGCCAACCAATTGAACTATTTACCTTGTTTCCATTTTTTTTAATCCGACAACAATTAAGAACCAAACATTTAAATAACAACAAAATTTAAATAGGCGGAAGACTGAATTTCAAAGTTTTAAGAATATTGCTAATACCAATCCATAACAATTCTACCCAAGACTGGTGTCACAACTTCACAGACTGTCTAGGAGTACTACAAATAAAGGTCTGAAAGAAATAATACAACACTGTCCCTGGAAATACATGAAAGAGACGCCAAGGCCTGCGAACGCCTGCAGGACTACCTCGGGTCGCCTGATGAACAAGAAACAGAAATCTCACTGCGGTCCGTAAGCTAAAGCACCGGAATCTGCACAAAAGAGTGCAGAGTGTAGTATCAGCACAACCGGCCCCATGTGCTGGTAAGTGCCTAGCCTAACCTCGGCGAAGTAGTGACGAGGCTAGGACCAGACTACCAAATAAAACTGTGCAGTTAAATCATATATATAGCAAGTAATAATAAGGGGAAACTAGCAATTTAAGATGGGAAGGGGACATGTTGTGGGGGGGGGGGGTATCATTTACCAACAATAACTCAGGAGAAAAGCATAAGAACAATTTAAAATTAGCAGCAGAAGGAATAATGGAACAGTAATAAATCAATATCCACTTTTATTCTTTATTGTTGCGGCGCGCAACCCGATCCAAATCATAAGTCACTGTTGCAGAGTGCAACCCGATCCATATCATATGTCACTGTTGCGGCGTGCAACCCGATCCATAAAATATTATTGCGGCGTGCAACCCGATCCATATAATATTGTTGCGGCGTGCAACCCAATCCATATAATATTATTGCGGCGTGCAACCCGATCCAAATAATATTATTGCGGCGTGCAACCCGATCCATATAATATTGTTGTGGTGTGCAACCCGATCCCAATATACAATTCAACACCAATCACAAAGAATCCCGACGAGGGAGAAATAAGGGAATAACAATATCCCGGCAAGGGAATCGACAGTAAGAAGCAATTACGTCCCGGCAAGGGAATCAGCTATAATCAAACTTGTTCCAACATTTAACTTCACCAAAGAGACCTCAACTAGAACCAATACTCAACCATAAGCAATTTCCGCGAGCATAATCATAATTCTTGCCCAACACAGAGAATCAACAACTTAGGCATTTGTAGTGCTTATTATGAACACATCGATTTCAATTTAAGACTCACGAGCATGCTTGACACCAACGTATAGATACTCGTCACCATGCCTATACATCGTACTCATCAAATAACACATAGCAAATAGGACTCGACTCCTAATCCCTCAAGCTAAGGTTAGACCAAACACTTACCTCGATGCCTCGAACACAATTCAAGCCTCAACTATCGCTTTACCTCTTGATTCCACCACCAAATTGCTTGTATCTAGCCACAAGTTACTTAATTATATCAATAAATGCTAAATGAATCAATTCTAATGCATGGAAATAAGTTTTCTAAAGTTTTTCCCAAAAAGTCAAAAATCGACCCCGGACCCACATGGTCAAAACCCGAGGTTCGAACCAACACCCGATTATCCATTCACCAACGAACTCAAATATATAATTTGTTTTGAAATCGGACCTCAAATCCAGGTCCAAGTCCCCAAAATTTAAAAAACCTAGTTCTACCCAAAACACCCAATTTCCCCCATGAAAACCTTTGATTTTGAGTTGAAATCATGTGAAAAGATGTTAAAGATTGAAGAAAATGAGTTAGAAACAACTTACAATCGATTTGGAGAAGAAATTTTCTTTGGAAAATCGCCCAAGAGAGTTTATGTTTTACGAAGATATGAAAAATGGCTGAAAATACGTCTAAGTGTTAATTAACTGGTCTCTGATGTCGCAATTGCGACCAGGGTTCACAATTGCGAACCCTTCAGAAGTCTGCTATTCTCGCATTTGCGACAAAAGTTCGCATTTTCGAACTCGCAATTGAGATGAGGGAGTCGCATTTGCGACGAAGGGAATTTCTGGGCCACTTCGCATTTGCGAAGAAAGGATCGCATTTGCGATCAGCCCTGCCCAGGCCTTCACTCGCATTTGTGATGGGTTGGTCGCATTTGCGAGCCAGGCTTCGCAAATGCGAAGCCTGCAGGCCTACAACATACCAGTTAAAGATCTGCAACATCCTAAGTTAAATTTCCACTCTGTGGCCTGTCCAAAACTCACTCGAGCCCTCTGGGCTCCAAACCAAATATGCACACTAACCTAAAAGCATCATACGGACTTGATCGTGCAATCAAATCACCAAAATAATATCAACAACTATGAATTTAGCATCAAAATCATGAAATCACTTAAGAACATCAAAAATTTTCCAATTTTCTCAAATAAGGTTCGTTTCACGTCATATGACCTCCGTTTCTTATCAAATTTCACAGGCTCAACTTAAATCACGTATAAGACCTGTATCGGGCTACGAAACCAAAATACGGGCCCGATAGCATCAAATTTCAAACGCATTTCATTTCCAAAAACTCATATTCCAGAAAATAATTTTCTTTAAAAATTCATTTCTCGAGCTTGGGATCTCGGAATTCGATTCCAGGCATACGTCCAAGTCCCATATTTTTCTACGGACCCTCCGGGACCGTCAAATCACGGGTCCGGGTCCGTTTGCCCAAAATGTTGACCAAAGTCAACCTAAATTCATTT
The DNA here is from genome assembly GCF_001879085.1 of Nicotiana attenuata. Lineage (NCBI taxonomy): Eukaryota > Viridiplantae > Streptophyta > Magnoliopsida > Solanales > Solanaceae > Nicotiana > Nicotiana attenuata. Next base: position 105,423 of record NW_017672139.1, on the reverse strand, counting down.
TAAAAGCAAAAATTATTATTTTTCACAGATTTTCACATAATGGCTTTCTGGATACGCGCCCGGTCTGCACACAAATCGAGGTGAGACAAAAAGGAGGTTTTAAGGCCTCGGAACACTGAATTTATTTCTAAAACAAGTGATGACCTTTTGGGTCATCACAGTACATTATCAACTTCGTGCTTTTACACTCTTCCTTACCATGTAATGAAGATAATATGAATTCGAGAAATAAATAATGCGGAGAATGTATTCGATGTCAAATATGATACCATGATCCCAAACTTAAACTTCCAAAATGCTCAACTATTACGAAATAAGCAGTAATTATAGAAGGAATAACCAAAGAAGTAATAACCTAATCTAAGAATGGATATCATAATTAATAATGCAACAAAATGAAAGGAAACAGTTTCACCCGTATGCTTTAACCCAACAACAATGCATAAGTACTCGTCACCTCACATATACGTTGTCCCCACACATTAAACATGTAGCAAATAGACTAACAAGCCCTAGTCCCTCAAGTTAAGGTTAACCACGACACTTACCTCACTCCGCAATCAAGACAAAGCTTAACCGAGTCCTTTCCTCTAAAAATCGTCTCCAAACCAATTGAATCTAACCAAAGATAGTTCAAACAATTCAAATTAAGCTTTAGAAACCACCCATGAATGAAAAAGGTTCAATATAATGATTTTGAAAAAAATTAATAAAAGTCAACCCCGGGTCCGCTTGGTCAAAACCCGAGATTCGGACCAAAATCCAATTACCCATTCACCCCCATCCTAATTATGTGGTTAGTTTCAAAATCTGACCTCAATATGAGGTCTAAATATTAATTTTACAAAAAAATCCCAATTCTACATAAATCCCTAATTTCTACCATGAACAAGCATAGATTAAAGAGTAGAAATCAATGAGTGCTAATGTAAATGGAAGAAAACTAGTAAAAATATACTAACGTACGAAGTGGGGACGAAATTTCTCTTCAAAATTGCCTCTAGGTCGAGCTATGAGGTGGAGATAGTGAAAAATGGGTTAAATCCCGATTTTTAGAACTTTTAAAGACTGGACATTAGGTGTTCGTCGCGTTTGCCAGACACCTAACACGATCGCGAAGCAGTAGCGGTTAAAGGCCTTTGCGTTCGCGGACCACTCTTCGCGTTCGCGACGGCTTACTCCCACGTGCCTTAACATTCGCGGTCCTGATGTTGCATTCGCGAAGAGTAACGGCTAAGCTCCCCTCCCAGGCCCCATAACCCTACGCGTTGCAAAGGGTAAAACCTCAGTGCTTCGCGTTTGCGACCAAGACATTGCGTTCGCGATGTAGAAGTTCCGAAACTATCCCAGTTACCCTTCGCGATCGCGAGAGTAGCTTCACGATCGCAAAGAAGGATACACCAGATATCAGCAGTTGTGAAAAATCAGAAATCCTTTAAGCCCGAAATTGTCCGTAGCCTATTCGAAACTCACTCGAGCCCCTCGGGCTCCTAACCAAACATGCACACAAGTGTAATAACATCATACAAACTTGATCGTGCAATCAAAACACCAAAATAACACCTAGAAATACAAATCGGATATCAAAACGAATGAAACTTTTAAAGAAACTTAAGAACTTTCAAATTTACAACAGGACGTCCGAATCACGTCAAATCAACTCTGTTTGGCACCAAATTTTGCAGACAAGTCATAAATAGTGATATGAACATATACCAAGTTCCGGAATTTAAATCGGAACCTGGTAGCAACAAAGTCAACCTACGGCCAAACTTAGGAATTCTTTAAACCTTCAAATTACTTGTTTTCAACAAGTTACATTAAATCAAGTAAGGGACTTCTGAATTTGGTTTCGGGCATACACCCAAGTCTCAAATCACGATACGGACCCATCGGAACCGTCAAAATACTGATCCAGGTCCGTTTGCATAAAATGTGGATCGTAGTCAACGCAAATTATTTTGAAGGCAAAATTTCACATTTTTTCAGTTTTTCACATAAAGATTTTTCAAAAAAAAAAAGACACTGACTGTGCACGAAAATTGAGGAGGGCTAAACGGAGCTATTCGAGGTCTCAGAACACCGAAATGAAGGCTAAAACTAAAAATAACCTATTGGGTCATCATATTCTCCACCTCTAAAACAAACATTCGTCCTCAAATGGACATAGAAGGTACCTGGACTGGTGAAAAGGTGTAGGTATCTACTCCGCATGTCCGTCTTGGACTCCCACGTGGCTGCCTGACCGGGTTACCTCTCTACTACACTCGAACTGAAGGATAACTCCTCAACTTTCGGACTTGCTAGGCAAGAATGGCCACCGGCTCCTCCTCATACGTCAAATCCTTGTCTAATTGGACTAAGCTGAAATCTAACACATGGGTTGGGTCACCTTGATACTTCCGGAGCATGGACACATGGAACACCGGATGGACTGATGATAAACTAGGTGGCAATGCAAGCCTGTAGGCCACCTCACCACTTTCTCAAGAATCTCAAAGGGTCTGATATACCTAGGGCTCAACTTGCCCTTCTTCCCGAACCTCATCACACCTTTCATGGGTGAAACTAGGAGCAGAACCCTCTCTCCAACCATGAATGCAACATCACCAACTCTACGATCGGCATAACTCTTCTGCCTAGATTGAGCTGTGCGAAGTCGATCCCGAATCATCTTGGCCTTTTCCAAGGCAGCCTGAACCAAATTGGTGCCCAACAATTGAACCTCTCCCGCTCGAACCAACCAACTAGCGAACGGCACCGTCTCCCGTATAATGCCTCATAGGGAGCCATCCGAATACTCGACTGTAGCTATTGTTGTAGGAAAACTCCGCAAGCGGCAAGAACTGATCCCAAAAACACCCGATCCATGATGCAAGCGCGAAGCATATCCTCCAATATCTGAATGGTGCGCTCGAACTGTTCATCCGTCTAGGGATGAAATGTTGTACTCAACTCAACCTGTGTGCCTAACTCATGTTGTATAGGCCTCCAAAAGTGCAAGGTGAATTGTATAACTCGATCAGAAATGATGGACATGGGCATACCATGAAGACGGATAATCTCGCTGATAGATCTCAGCTAACCGCTCTGAAGAATAGGCAACTACCACTGGAATGAAATGTGCTGACTTGGTCAACCTGTCCACAATAACCCATACTGCGTCGAACTTCGTTTGAGTCCATGGGAGCCTAACAACGAAATCCATGGTAATACGCTCCCACTTCCACTCAGGAATCATAAGCCTCTGAAGCAAGCCACTAGGCCTCGGATACTTTACTTGCTGACAGTTTAAACACCGAGCCACATATGCAACTATATACTTCTTCATTCTCCTCCACCAATAATGCTGCCGCAAGTCTTGATACATCTTGGCGTCACCAGGATGAATGGAATACCGGGAACTGTGGGCCTCCTCAAGAATAAATTCATGAAGCCCATCCACATTAGGCACAAAAATATGACCCTGCATCCATAACACCCCATTATCTCCAATAGAAACCTGCTTGGCACCACCTTGTCGTACCGTGTCCTTGAGGACAAGCAAATGGGGGTCGTCATACTAACGCTCTCTGATGCGCTCATACAAAGAAGACCGAGAGACCTTGCAAGTTAGAACATGACTGGGCTCCGAAATATCTAACCTCACGAACTAATTGGCCAAACCCTTAACATCTGATGCTAGAGGCCTCTCCCTAACTGAAATATATGCAAGGCTACCCATATCACAGCCTTTCTACTCAAGGCATCGGCCACCACATTGGCCTTCCCGGGATGATACAAAATGGTGATATCAGACATTCAACAGCTCCAATTAACCACCTCCTCTGCCTCAAATTGAGATCCTTTTGCTTGAGCAAATACTGCAGACTCCGATGATCCGTGAACACCTCACACGACACACCGTAGAGGTAATGCCTCCAAATCTTCAGCGGATGGATATGGCTGCCAACTCTAGGTCATGAACAAGGTAGTTCTTCTCATGAACCTTCAACTGCCGCGATGCATATGCAATCACCCTTCCATCCTACATCAATACTGCTCTGATCCCAATACGAGGTACATCACAATACACCGTGTAGGATCCTGAACCTGTGGGAACCACTAACACTAGCGTCGTAGTCAAAGTAGTCTAGAGCTTCTAAAAGCTCAGCTAACACTCATCGGACCACCTGAACTGAGCACCTTTCTTGGACACCGGGTCTAATGAATCCCTTATCAAACAAATTTTGCAACTGCTCCTTCAACACTTTCAACTCCAGCGAGGCCATACGGTATGATGGAATAGAAATGGGATGATTGCCCAGAGCCAAATCAATACAGAAGTCAATATCTTTGTTGGGTGGCATCCCCGACAAATCTGCAGGAAACACCTCTGAAAACTCACGCACAACAGGTACTGAATCAATGGAAGGAACCTCCGCACTCGAATCACGAAATAGGACAAATAAGCTAGACATCCCTTCTCAACCATACGTCGAGCCTTCACATAAGAAATAACCCTGCAGGTAGAATGGCTAGGAATCCCTCTCCAGTCTAATCGAGGAAACCCCGGCATGGCTAAGGTGATAGCCAATTCATGCCCAAAATAACATCAAAGTCTACCATATCAAGAAGTAGGAGGTTTACACCAGTCTCAAGACTCCCAATAGTAATCACACACGAGTGATAGACACGATCTACAATAATAGAATCTCCCACAGGCATAGACACATGCACAGGATCGCTCAAAGAATCATGAGGCACAACCAGATATGAAGCAAAATAGGATGACACGTAGGAATAAGTAGATCTCGGATCAAATAGAACTGAAGCATCTCTATGGAAAACTGGAACAATACCTGTAATGATGGCATCAGATGACTCAGCCTCAGGTCTAGCCGGGAATGCATAAAAATGGGGCTGGGCCCCACCACTCTGACTTCGTCTCTCGGACGGCCTCTAGTTGGCTGGCCTCCACCTTTAACAGCCTGACCTCCACCTCTAATGGCCTGACCTCCACCTCTGGAAGCCTGACCCCTACCTCTAGCTGGCTGAGCGGGTGGTGGAGCAACCTGTGCCGAAATCATGGAACGAGAACCTTGCTGATGCATGTTGTCATGTGATCTAAGGCATAATCTTGAAAGGTGCCTCAGATATCCATAAGTCTAACAAGCCCTCAGCTGCTATGACTGCTTACCTTGGAACTAGCCTTGTCGACCTGGATAACCACTCTGATAACTCATGCACTAATAGGAGCTGGTGGTGCACTTTAGGCTATCTGCTCAGGATGAGATACATAAGGACCACGACTAGCCAAAGCACCGTGGGATGCCTAAAGCACTTACTGTCTAGGAGGATGGCATCTACCAAAAGTACCCCTGCCTCCAGCAAGACACCACTGAAACCACCAAAATGACGAGGCCACTTATCAGATACCGGCCCCCTCTCCTAACCACGAACCATATCGATCATTCTAGCAATCTCTACGGCCCTCTGAAAAGAAATATTATCTCTAGTCTCCGTGGCCATCTGTAGTCTAATAGTAAAAGTGAGCCCATCAATGAATCTCCTCACTCTCTCCCTCTCTATAGTGAGCAAAATAATGGCGTGGAAACCTAGGTCCACAAATTGAGTCTCGTACTGGGTAACAGTCATGCTACCCTGGTGATGATGCTCAAACTGCCTGCAGTAATCCTCCCCCAGACTGAAAGGAATGAACTTCTCTAAAAATAGCTGCGAAAATTGATCCCAGGTAAGTGGAGGTAAACTAGCTGGTCTAGAAAATAAATAGTCTCTCCACCATCTCTTAGCAGAACCGGTCATCTGGAACACTGCAAAATCGACCCCATTGGTCTCAACTATACCCATGTTGCGCAACACCTCATGATAACGGTCCAAGTAGTCATGTGGGTCCTCAAATGGTGCACCAATGAAATGAACATGGAAGAGCTTGGTAAACTTATCCAACCTCAACAAGGCCTCAAAAGACATAGCGGGCCTATCACCGGCCTGTGCCGCAATAACCGGCTGAACTGCCCCAACTGGCTGGGCTGCAGGAGTCTGATATTGGGGAGCTGCCTGCTCTGAGGTGTGAGTAGCGGGAATCTGTGCTTCTCTCCCAGCTCGAGAGACGGCTAGTGCTATTGGAAATGCACTGGTCTAGTCCACACTCTCCATAAGGCCCACAAAGCGGACTAGAGCGACCTGAAGCAATAGAGTGGCTATGAACCCCTCCGGGACCTGATTTAGTCCGACGGGCATGGTCTGAGGTGGGACCTCCTCCTCGTGGTCAATCTGAGGCTCCACTACGGGTGCTGCTGCCCGAGGTCTAGGCTGAGCTCTGCCTCTAGCTCGACCTCAGCCTCTGCCTCTAGTAGTAGCTGTCACTGGGGGCTCAAGCTCCTGTCCAGCTACAGATGTTGTGCGTGTTCTCGCCATCTGCGAGAGAACAAGAATAGAATGGTTCAGTCATCAATGATAGAATAAAATCGCACGATAGAGAAAGAAATAAGTGAAATTTTTCCTAAACTCCATAGCCTCTGGAAGATAAGTACAGATGCCTCCATACCAATCCTCCAGCCTCTACTAAGCTTGCTCATGACTCATGAGACCTAGGAAACCTAGGGCTCTGATACCAATTTGTCACTACCCGAAATTCCAAACTGGGGGTCGTGATGACGCCTAACATCCACTTGCTAGCAAGCCGATGTGAGTTAAATAATTAATCAATTTTAATAGTTTAACCACAATAATGATATACGATGAGAAATTGAAACTCAATCTGATACAGTACCAACATAAGTCATGTGATAATATTTAATCCCAAAGATCCGGAGTCACTATTACATGAGCAACTAGAAGTTCTGCAAACAAAGTCTGAAATAAATACAACTGTTTCGAAGGAAATAAACCATAAAAGCGGGACGAGGAAGGGGACTTCATGGTCTGTGGACGCCAACAAATCTACCTCAAGTCTCTGTATCCAATGATCCGAGTTGACGCACCTTATACACCACTAGGACAAATACCAGAGTATACACAAGAAGTGCAGAAGTGTAGTATGAGTACAACCGACTCAATGTACTCCGTAAGTGTTGAGCCTAACCTCGACGAGGTAGTGATGAGGCTATGATAGGACACCTACGTAAATAAACCTGTACAAGTATATGTGAAGCAGTAACAATAACAGAGAACGACAATGCACAATTGGGAGGGGACAATGTACAAGTATGAAATCACGTAATATCCAAATAAATCATCAACCAATGAAATCATATAAACCAATGATATGAAAATGGCACGGCATCACCCTTCGTGCTTTACTCTCATCCTTACCATGAAATGATGATATAAGTAAAATGAAATGGCATGGCATCGCCCTTCGTTCTTTTACTCTCAGCCTCACCATGTAACAATGAATAAATGAGATGAATGATACCACATCACCCTTCGTGCTTTTACTCTCTTCCTCACTATATAATAATGAATACATGAGATAAATGACACGACATCACCCTTCATGATTTTACTCTCCTCCTCTCCATGTATTAATTAATAAATGAGATAAATGCCATGACACGTATCACCCGTCGTGCTTTTATACTCTTCCTTACCATGTAATGAAGAAAATATGAATTCGGGAAATAAAAAAATGTGGAGAATGTATTCAACGTCAAATATGATACCAAGATACCAAACTTCAACTTCAAAAATACTCAACAATTACGAAATAATCAGTAATTACGGAAGCAATAACCAAAGAAGTACTAACCTAATCTAAGCATGGATATCATAATTAATAATGCTGTAAAATACAAGGAAATAAGTTCCACTCGCATTCTTTAACCCAACAACAACGCATAAGTACTCGTCACCTCACATATACGTTGTTCCCACACATTAAACACGTAGCAAATAGACTAACAAGTCCTAATCCCTCAATTCAAGATTGACTACGACACTTACCTCGACCGAGGACTTTTCTCTGAAATTCTCCTCCAAACCAATTGAATCTAGCCAAAGATAGTTCAAGCAATTCAAAATAAGCTTTAGAAACTACCCAAGAGTGAAAAAGGTTCAATCTTAATGATATTGGGAAAGGTCAACAAAAGTCAACCTAAGCCCGCTTGGTCAAAACACGAGATTCGGACCAAAACTCAATTTCCAATTCACCCCCGAGCCCGATTATGTGATTAGTTTCGAAATCCGACCTCAATTTGAGGTCTAAAACTCAGTTTTACAAAAATTCCCAATTCTACCCAAATCCCTAATTTCTACCATGAACAAGCATAGATCAAAGGCTAGAAATCAATGGGTGTTGATGAATATGGAAGAAAACTAGTTAAAATATACTAACCTACGAAGTGCGATGAAATTTCTCTTCAAAATCACCTCTAGGCCGAGCTCTAATCTAGAGATGGTGAAAAATGGGTTAAATCCCGATTTTTAGAAGTTTTAAAGACTGGGCGTCAGGTGTTCATCGCGTTCGCGAGACACCTGAAGCAATCGCGAAGCAACAGCAGACAAAGGCCTTCGCGTTCCCGAACTACTCTTCACGTTCGCGAAGGCTTACTCCCACCTACATTCGCGTTCATGTTCCTGATGTCGCGTTCGCGAAGAGTAACGGCCAAGCTCCCCTCCCAGGCCCCATAACCCTACGCATTCGCGAGAGGCTGGTCGCGTTCGCGAAGGGTAAACCCCCAAGTGCTTTGTGTTCACGAGCAAGACATTGTGTTCGTGATGAAGAAGTTCTGCCTATGTCCCAGTTACTCTTCACGATCGCGAGAGTAGCTTCGCAGTCGCGAAGAAGGATACACCAGATATCAGCAACTTTGAAAAACTAGAAATTCTTCAAGTCCGAAATGGTCTGTAGCCTATCTGAAACTCACCCGAGACCCTTGGGCTTCTGACCGGACATACACACAAGTGTAATAACATCATACGAACTTGCTCGCGTAATCAAAATACCAAAATAATATCTAGAACTACGAATCTAACATCAAAACGAATGAAATTTCTAAAGAAACTTAAGAACTTCCAAATTTACAACCGGACATCCAAATCACATCAAATCAACTCCGTTTGGCACCAAATTTTGCAGACAAGTCATAAATAGTGACATGAACCTATAGCAAGTTCCGGAACCAAAATCTGAACCTAGTAGCAAAAAAGAAATCAAGTTAGGGACTTCCAAATTCGGTTCCGAGCATACGCCTAAGTCCTGAATCACAATACGGACCCAGCGGGACCGTCAAAATACTGATCCGGGTCCGTTTACACAAAATGTTGACCGCAGTCAACTCAATTCGTTTGTAAGGCTAAATTTCATAATTTCTTCAATTCTTCACATAAAATTTTTTTGGAAAAAGAAACGTACTGCACACGCAAATCGAGGAGGGCTAAACAGAGCTACTTGAGGTCTCGAACACAGAGATGAAGGCTAAAACTAAAAATGACCTATCGGCTCATCACAATACCGTGCCATTTTATTTATGATATTACATGGTGACGACAAGAGTAAAAGCACGAAGGGTGATGCCGTGCCATCTTTATTTCATTGCCTTATTTGATTCTTGGGTTGGTGATTTACTTGGTTACATCGTTGCTTATTTGGGAAAAAGTTATTTGGTGATTTCGTACTTGTCGTTCTTATGATATTTCTCCTTTCGCATGTCCTCTCGCAGTTATTATTTTATTACTTTACTTGCTATATATATATATATATATATATAGGTGTCTTGTCATAGCCTCGTAAAAACCTCGTTGAGGTTAGGCTTGACACTTACGAAGTACATTGGGTCCATTGCATTTCTTGTGCAGATACTGGTGTTGGTCCCAGCAGCGTCTGGTGGTGTTCTGGTCGGATCCAGCGACATTCGGTGTGACGACTCGAAATCCAACTCTTTGTGATGGCACCTAACCCAACCCGCTAGGTACGCCAATTAACAATAAACCACATTATAATGATAATGATAGGAGTCAAAAATGAAATAAATGAATTTTTGTACGAATCCCCAAGGACTGGTAGTACAAATCTTGAGCTTCTAAGGCTTAGAGTTTACAAAGTTGATATGATATAAATACACCATCTGTTCAAAACGTACGTTAACAGATTTTTATAAATCTACAGCTACCATGAACAAGAAGCAGCTGCAATCGGAACGCAGGTACATCTTCAATGCCAACTCCCGCCATACACAGCAAAATCAACTCCAAAATCTGCACGCAAGGTACAGAAGTGTAGTATGAGTACAACTGACCCCGTGTACTCCATAAGTAACAAACCTAACCTTAGGTTGAAAGCAGCAACGAGCTTGGATAACGGTCAGAGTCCAACACCAACAGTCAATAACAACTTGTAACAATGTAATGAAAATCGTACAATTAATATTCAAAGATATGATGCTCAGCTCGCTCACAGTTACGAAAATTAGGCATGCTTCACAGTTATAACAGTAAAACCCAATTCTTTCACCGAAATTACCAAAATATGAGTAAATCGGAAAACTGTGATTTTTCCCAAAAACTTTCAACAACAAATAAGATGTTTTATTATCAGATGGCATGAGGAAAGTACATCTTTATGCTTATATGTCAATGTGCATGTGAAGTCACGAATGTCATAATACAGTACAGCAAGAGGAACTGCATCTCTATGCCTACATGCCAAGCATGAATGTCAAGTGTAATGCACCACAGTGAAAACTCATGTGCTCATGCTCTCTGAGCAGTCAACCTCACCCAGTACGCTCAATCACTCAGTTCTCCCAGCCACTCAGTCCTCCCTATTACTCAGTCCTCCCAATCACTTAGCACTCACGCTCGGCACTCGCATTCAGTAGGTACCTGCGCTCACTGCTGGTATGTCAGACTCCAGAGGGGCGGATCTTGTCCAAGCGCTAATATAAGACAATCATGGCATGAATAAATAAATCCTGCTGCGACGTGCAGCCCGATCCCATAAATATCACTCACAATCAGACTCCCAGACTCACTCAATCAGCATCATCTCCAGTCTCTCGGCCTCACAAATCTTATGCCAATCAGCCAACAATGATAACATGATGTGATAACAAGTGATAACAGAGATTGAGATATGATATGCAAATGAATGAATATGACTAAGTATGTAATTGCAATTTAAGCAAATAACTCAACAACATAAATGACCTCAGTGGGTCCCAACAGAATAAGCATATAGCTTAAACATGGTTTCTAACATGGATCACAACTCAATTACTCTTGTCACACCGCCTTTTTTACACACCTACCCCGAAGGATAGTGTATAAGGGAGTTTTTCCAATTTAAGTGACATTATTCGAAATGGGATTATTTATTTATTTCAGAGTCGCCACTTGGGATAGGTTTGGCTTTTGGTATCCCAAGTCACCGATTTATCTTGAATCCCAAATCGAGGAAATTTCGACTTCGCAAATGGAGTCTGCGAACCAGAAATTCTGAATAAGGAATTCTGTTGACCCGGGGGAAGGTGTTAGGCACCCCCAGATCCCGTGGTTCTAGCACGGTCGCTTAAACTATTATAGTTGGTTAAAAATCTGATTTTTATACATGTCATCCTATAGTGCAATTTTAAAATTATTTATCGCTTTTAATTAATTTTTAGGAAATTGAACGTCGTTTAAAATATGTTTTCGGATCACGTCACATGAAATGCACCCGGATCCTCGACACATTTTACTCAACGTTTTGGGATTTGGATTTGGGTCACATGACATGCACACCCAAATTTAGGAAGGTAAGATTATTAAAGAACGCGCCTAAAGTGACTAATGTGTTATTAAATTTGCGGGAGGCCATGAAAATTCGCTAAATGGCACGCCCCGAGTTCTAAAAATTTTAATGAAGTAATTAAAGAGGGCCACGCAATTTATAAATTTTGTTTAGCGCGGCGCACCTCGTTTTATTTTTAAGGCCATGCTAAAAGGGACTAGTATTTTCTATTAATGATTGTCTCTAAAAAAACCTAATTAGTTAGAACTAAGAATTAACTATTAAAAGCATTCAAGGAAATTTGGGCCTCAAGACAAGTCCAAACTTAAACAAGGGGATCTCAAATATTGAAAAACCCCTTAATTCAAGTTTGCTACTTAACTTGAAAGGCCCAATCTTGCACTACAAAATTAAACCAATAACCTTAAAATGAATTCAGGCCCTCAGCATATTGGGCTTCGAAGAACTACCCCAGGAGTGCGGAAAATGTGGTCAGCTTTTATAAGAGGTTGTCTCATGTTGGGCCTCAACACAAGCCCAAACGAAAGCAAGCTAGAACTTAGGTTTAAAATCAAATTCCTGATCAGTCCACAATTCAACAAATGAACCAATTCAAAAAGGGCTGGTAATATTTGGGCTTCCTATTAAATAACTAGGTTCAAATCTCATTTACACAAAAGCTGTCCAGGTTTGTCTCATGAATAAGCCTAAATCCAATATTGATTTCAATTTGGGCCAGTTAATAATTTTAAGAACGAATGAACAATTTGTTCCAATTAGAGGCCCGCTAACTTTTCAATTCAAATATCAGGCACAGTTTCAACTTGTTTGCATATTGATAACTAATATAATTAATCTGGAATTTAAACAGCCATTTAATTTCAACTAATACACCTTAAATAAACTTAATCATGCCTTGGAACTTGGAGGCCACTACTGAAGCTCTCGATTTCTACATACTTATTTCTAACCATTGCTGTTAAATGCGACTCATGAACCCCTAAACTAACATGTAATACAATATAGATGCGAAAAATCCTACTGTTTTATAACCTGTAGAATATAGGTGAACTCCTTGGGTTTCATTTTTTAACAGGCATATGATGAGTAACCTAAAGCAATCAACACATTTAAGCTACAGGACATGCTTGGTTTTACATCAGTATGAGCATACATATTAATTTTGGACTCTATTTCTAACCAACATTTTAGTCTAAGCTTAAACCTCAAATTAACATGATAACCAAACTAACATTAGCTATACTACAGCTAACATTACATTCATACAAATCTGAAAACAGTCCATGCAGTCCAATTAGTTACAAATGATGTAATGTTTAAGTAAACATAACTGTAATACGCATCTAAACTAGAGTAGAACAGGGGAGGTTCACAGGATAAAATCAAGTAGCATTTATCTTCAGATTTGGATACTCATTTAACTCAATCTTCATACATCACTTGAGGCCAAAAAGTACCTGGAAATTGAAACAAAAAGGGAGCAGGAGTATCAGCTAGGCAGCAGTGTAATAGCAGATGCAGTTTCAGCAGAGAATCAGGAATTCCAAGTCAGAAAAACCCCAGGAAACAANCCAATTCACTTGAAGAACTAATAGATCTGAAGGAATTTCTAGACTATATTTTATAGTTGATTTTTCGAGGATTTTTTGTTTCTAAGAGCTAATGTTTATGTTATCTTAACTCTCTACTTCTACAGGAGTTTTTTTTTTGAATTTTTAGTAGTTTTTCAGGCTCTTAGAACTCTCCAACTTTCAGATTTCAAATTTTGGTTTTGGGGATTTGAATTTCAAATTTCAGACCTTTTAAAACCTGTTCAGCAAGGCAGTAATGGGCTGCCTTTATAGGCAAGGCTAAGGGAAGTTTCAGATTTTACCTTTACCCCCTTGCCCCCTCTTTTATTTTTCAGTTTTTGCTTAGTTAGTCCCTAAAGGACTGACTTGTTTCTCAAGTTTTATCACTAAACTTCTGAAATTCAAATTAAAACCCTATCTAGAAGCTTCTAGGGAATTCTATTTCAGTTACTACAAGATTCCTTTTATCTAAAATACCTAAACTACCCTTTTATTCAATCTGAAATTACCAACCTAGTCAAACTATCCCCCAACTCTGTTAAGCTTAGTCCAAACTAACCAGGGTTAGTCAATCAAGGGCTGGGGTGTATTCAGCTATATCCAAACGAATCCTAAAATTGAAATAATCAAATCTAACTAATCAAATTGAAATTTAACCCAAATTAATACTATATCCTAAAGCAATCAGTGAACTAACAACTAATCAGCAAACAAACAAAAATTGAAACTAAGGTCAAATTAATCAGCAAAAATCAGGGATCATCCAATCGAAACAAACACACAGTCAAATAAGAACTGAACCATATGACTGCAATATACGAAAATTAGAGACCTAAATCGAAAAACCCTAACGTAAAGAAATGATGGAAGTAAAAAATAAACAAAAAAAAGAATTACTCATGCAAAGAGACAGAAAAATCAAATAAAGAAAGAAAAAGTGACAAAAACTTACTGATTCTGAGCCTCTACTTGACTGACTCTCGAAATTGATTCTCAGCTAATGTTATATGTCTACTTTGCCAAAAATAAACAAATAACATTAATTGAAGATCACTCGAACACTTGAAAATCCAAAACAGGTTGAAAATTCTTCAAACCCTAGATCTAAAATTCGTGGGATTCCACTTGGATTTGAAAAGGATTTTGGTTTGATATTCGGGATGAGGAGGTCAAGGAGGCCATAGGGTGTGATTTTGGTTGGATTTGGAGGAGTTAGGGTTTTGGCCGGAATCTTAGATTCAATATTCGAAGAATTTGGTGGGGATTCGAGGGACGGGGTTTGGAGTTTTGGAGAGAGGAGAATGAGGGGAGTTCAGCGTGTATTTTTGGGGTTATTTGGAGACCGGCCGCCGGCGAAGGCGAATTCCGGCTGGCGGCGGACGGTGGAGGGCGGTGGAGGTAAGCGGCGTTACGCCGGAGGTTAGAAGGGGTGTGAGATGATGAGAGGGGTAGGGGGGCCTTGTTCGGACATTTATATACTCAAGGAGGGGGCTTCAGGACCGTTAGATCAGATAACCTCGACGGTCCTGATCGAATGAGTCCAAAACGACGTCGTTTTGTTGTTTGAAGGGCTGGACCGGATCGAGGTGATTTTGGGCTGGATTTGAGTGATTTTGAACGGGTTCAGGGGTTCAAAGACTTGGGCTGGTCCAAAAATTGGGTACTTTATTTAAGACTTCTATTTCTTTTAATTCCCTTTTTCATTTTCTCTTCCTTTTCCATTTTTTTTTTTTTGATTTTGTTAAATACAAAATTAACAATAACAAAGACCTGATTTAACTCTAGGATTAAACTAATTAATTTTTCTAAAATTAACTAAATCCTAATGTTAAAAAGAAAACTTAAGTAAAAATGCAACATGACTATTTTTGTTATTTTCTCTATTTTTGTAATGTTAATTAACTAGTAGAACTAAAATATAAAAATAGGATCCTAAATGAAAATGTGCTATTTTTGTATTTCTTATGAATTATATCAATTAAAATGCACACAAAAATGCAAACAATCACAAGAACTATGTAATTAATCCTAAAAAACAAACAAATAAAGAAAAATCCTAATTTTAAGAATTCTATAGGAGTAATTTAAGCGAGGCAAAAATCACGTGCTCACAGCTGCCCCTCTTTGCTCGGAGACAGGAAGGGTTTTCGGGCAAAGATAAATGAGCAATTATGAGAGATTTTTGCCTGCTTAGCACTCCATGAGAAGCATTTTTGAAAACCGTCTGACCGAACCCTGCTTCAGAGGTCGCCTACATATCCTTGGCTATAAAGGAATCGGGTCAGTGTAGTTCTGGAAGTTTTGGTAGCTGGGACTACCAGGAGCTGTGATTTCACTGCTGATGCTGCTGCTACATGCTTGTTGACCTCCTTATTACACCAAAAAGGAAAATCAAAGCTAAGCTAGCTATGCCTATCAACTATGAGTTACAAGATTCCTATCTATAAATCTCTTGAAACTTGATCTTGAGTCTTAGTTGATTTTGCTGTGCACTCCGATCTGAATCTTGATGCTCGCAAGCTGTAGGTGTCAGTTCTTTCTTCAGCATCGGGTCAAAGCGGGATCGGCGGAGCTTGTGACTTCAATCAAATTTGAACAATCCGCACCCCTGTTTGCTTCAACATTCATTTCTTTTGTTCTTTTCTTCTTTTATTTATTCTGGATTGAGAATTATTCCATCGATCGTCTCGCATCCTTGTGCCCTGAGGTCAAACCTGCTCAGGCACCAAAACAAACAAACGAACGAAATTTTTTGCCCCAGTTTTCACTAGGAAAATTTCGTGAGTTATTTGTGACAAAATCTGAACTCATCCTCTCTTTTTTTTTTCATTTTCAAGAATTGTATTTATCTATGATGGAACAGATTAGGGAATGGGACCCTATTTCTAAAGGCGCAACTCAGGGATTGGGACCCTAATATTGGCAAAAAAAAAAACGCTCAACTCAGGGGTTGGAGCC
Source organism: Nicotiana attenuata (assembly GCF_001879085.1). Taxonomy (NCBI): domain Eukaryota; kingdom Viridiplantae; phylum Streptophyta; class Magnoliopsida; order Solanales; family Solanaceae; genus Nicotiana; species Nicotiana attenuata. The sequence goes on along the minus strand of NW_017672139.1, from coordinate 89,160 downwards.
CTAATATTGGCTAAAAGGAAAAAACTGCTACAACGTCGAGGGGTTGGACGCCTAATGGTTAGGACGTAAAAGGAAAACTGANCACTCAGGACTGAGAAAGTTTCAATGTCAGTTGTACTTATCCTGCACATTTATTAATGTGATTTAATAACTATTTGACCTAAAGAAAAGTGGATATTTTTCAAAATTTTATTAAGAAACAAAGACTCGGTTTTGCAGATACGGCCTTTCAGCACTTTCGGGAGGGAGATTTTAGGCTGTGCCTGCTAACCGTTTAAAAAAATAACTCAAGGTGGTTGTTCTTGCAAAAACAGCCTTCCGGCGTCCTTTTGGGGACATTCGGCTTATTTTAGACAAGAATGGCATCACCCGACTTATTTTGGTATTTTTGGGCTATTTTTGCAAAAGGGAGGTTGGACCCGATGAGGGTTGCCTACGTATCTCACATCCGGTGAGAATCAAACGGCGTAGTTCGGGCAGATTTGTCAAAACCAAATATATTTGGAAAACAAAAACTTTTCTTTTTCTTTTTCTCAAAAATCCGGCAGAGTTTCGGTACTACTTGGATATTGGTTTTTCAAAACAAGTGGTTACCCTCACTTAGTCGTAACACTGCTATTTTCCGTTCAATTCTCTCCCATTATGTACAAACCGGTCAACATGCAAAGCCGAGCAAATAAATGCACAAGTAGCACGTAAGATGCATCAGGATGGTCTTTTCATTTCAGGTCACCTGTCCTAGACGGACCCAACCCCTGTGTTGAGTCCCCTAAGTCAAATGCACATGATGCAAACAAACGTTCCTACTAGGGATCCGGCATGAGGCTTTGTTATACTAGGTTTAAGTCCTGGGTTTATTGTTCTAGATCTGGCTTACCCGAGCGGACAACTCGAGCCGAGGAGGGGCAGCGTACCGGGGATACAGAAGCTCCGCCGGCTTAGCAACTTATCCAAACCTCGTTCTAAATGGGATAAGACTCTAAACAGAAGAGAAGTCACACGAAGTGCACCCTTCTCCATGATGTAGAAGACTCAGAGAGAGGAAAGATTTCGCGGCAGTTTATATATACATCAAATATCAAAGCGGTAAAGCATTTAGCACATTTAGCATGAAACATGTAGGAAAATAAGATAAGCCAAATATAACAGTTATTCTAAGCTCGAATTCTTGAACCCTGAACCGAAATTCTGGGTTCGCATCCCCAGCAGAGTCGCCAGAGCTGTCACACCTCCTTTTTTACACACCTACCCCGAAGGATAGTGTATAAGGGAGTTTTTCCAATTTAAGTGACATTATTCGAAATGGGATTATTTATTTATTTCAGAGTCGCCACTTGGGATAGGTTTGGCTTTTGGTGTCCCAAGTCACCGATTTATCTTGAATACCAAATCGAGGAAATTTCGACTTCCCAAATGGAGTCTGCGAACCAGAAATTCTGAATAAGAAATTCTGTTGACCCGGGGGAAGGTGTTAGGCACCCCCCGATCCCGTGGTTCTAGCACGATCGCTTAAACTATTATAGTTGGCTAAAAATCTGATTTTTGTACATGTCATCCTATAGTGCAATTTTAAAATTATTTACCACTTTTAATTAATTTTTAGGAAATTGAACGTCGTTTAAAATATGTTTTCGGATCACATCAGATGAAATGCACCCGGATCCTCGACACATTTTATTCAACGTTTTGGGATTTGGATTTGGGTCACATGACATGCACACACGAATTTAGGAAGGTAAGATTATTAAAGAACGCGCCTAAAGTGACTAACGTGTTATTAACTTTGCGGGAGGCCATGAAAATTCGCTAAATGGCACGCCCCGAGTTCTAAAAATTTTAATGAAGTAATTAAAGAGGGCCACGCAATTTATGAATTTTATTTAGCGCGGCGCACCTCGTTTTATTTTTAAGGCCATCCTAAAAGGGACTAGTATTTTCTATTAATGATTGTCTCTAAAAAAAAACCTAATTAGTTAGAACTAAGAATTAACTATTAAAAGCATTCAAGGAAATTCGGGCCTCAAGATCAAGTCCAAACTTAAACAAGGGGATCTCCAATATTGAAAAACCCCTTAATTCAAGTTTGCTACTTAACTTGGAAGGCCCAATCTTGCACTACAAAATTAAACCAATAACCTTAAAATGAATTCAGGCCCTCAGCATATTGGGCTTCGAAGAACTACCCCAGGAGTGCGGAAAATGTGGTCAGCTTTTATAAGAGGTTGTCTCATGTTGGGCCTCAACACAAGCCCAAATGAAAGCAAGCTAGAACTTAGGTTTAAAATCAAATTCCTGATCAGTCCACAATTCAACAAATGAACCAATTCAAAAAGGGCTGGTAATATTTGGGCTTCCTATTAAATAACTAGGTTCAAATCTCATTCACACAAAAGCTGTCCAGGTTTGTCTCATGAATAAGCCTAAATCCAATATTGATTTCAATTTGGGCCAGTTAACAATTTTAAGAACGAATGAACAATTTGTTCCAATTAGAGGCCCGCTAACTTTTCAATTCAAATATCAGGCACAGTTTCAACTTGTTTGCATATTGATAACTAATATAAATAATCTGGAATTTAAACAGCCATTTAATTTCAACTAATACACCCTAAATAAACTTAATCATGCCTTGGAACTTGGAGGCCACTGCTGAAGCTCTCGATTTCTACATACTTATTTCTAACCATTGCTGTTAAATGCGACTCATGAACCCCTAAACTAACATGTAATACAATATAGATGCGAAAAATCCTACTGTTTTATAACCTGCAGAATATAGGTGAACTCCTTGGGTTTCATTTTTTAACAGGCATATGATGAGTAACCTAAAGCAATCAACACATTTAAGCTACAGGACATGCTTGGTTTTACATCAGTATGAGCATACATATTAATTTTGGACTCTATTTCTAACCAACATTTTAGTCTAAGCTTAAACCTCAAATTAACATGATAACCAAACTAACATTAGCTATACTACAGCTAACATTACATTCATACAAATCTGAAAACAGTCCATGCAGTCCAATTAGTTACAAATGATGTAATGTTTAAGTAAACATAACTGTAATATGTATCTAAACTAGAGTAGAACAGGGGAGGTTCACAGGATAAAATCAAGTAGCATTTATCTTCAGATTTGAATACACATTTAACTCAATCTTCATACATCACTTGAGGCCAAAAAGTACCTGGAAATTGAAACAAAAAGGGAGCAGGAGTATCAGCTAGGCAGCAGTGTAATAGCAGATGCAGTTTCAGCAGAGAATCAGGAATTCCAAGTCAGAAAAACCCCAGGAAACAAAGACAGGATGCAATCGACTCTAAAATAACTTCAGTCAACTAAGTAACTCAGCTGAATTTGAAAACCAGGCTTGATGAACCAATTCACTTGAAGAACAATAGATCTGAAGGAATTTCTAGACTATATTTTATGTTGATTTTCAGGATTTTTTGTTTCTAAGAGCTAATGTTTATGTATCTAACTCTCTACTTCTACAGGATTTTTTTTTTGAATTTTTAGTAGTTTTTCAGGCTCTTAGAACTCTCCAACTTTCAGATTTCAAATTTTGGTTTTGGGGATTTGAATTTCAAATTTCAGACCTTGTAAAACCTGTTCAGCAAGGCAGTAATGGGCTGCCTTTATAGGCAAGGCTAAGGGAAGTTTCAGATTTTACCTTTACCCCCTTGCCCCCTCTTTTATTTTTCAGTTTTTGCTTAGTTAGTCCCTAAAGGACTGACTTGTTTCTCAAGTTTTATCACTAAACTTCTGAAATTCAAATTAAAACCCTATCTAGAAGCTTCTAGGGAATAAGGTCAAATTAATCAGCAAAAATCAGGGATCATCCAATCGAAACAAACACACAGTCAAATAAGAACTGAACCATATGACTGCAATATACGAAAATTAGAGACCTAAATCGAAAAACCCTAACTTAAAGAAATGCTGGAAGTAAAAAACAAACAAAAAAAAGAATTACTCATGCAAAGAGACAGAAAAATCAAATAAAGAAAGAAAAAGTGACAAAAACTTACTGATTCTGAGCCTCTACTTGACTGACTCTCGAAATTGATTCTCAGCTAATGTTATATGTCTATTTTGCCAAAAATAAACAAATAACATTAATTGAAGATCACTCGAACACTTGAAAATCCAAAACAGTTTGAAAATTCTTCAAACCCTAGATCTAAAATTTGTGGGATTCCACTTGGATTTGAAAGGATTTTGGTTTGATATTCGGGATGAGGAGGTCAAGGAGGCCATAGGGTGTGATTTTGGTTGGATTTGGAGGAGTTAGGATTTTGGCCGGAATCTTAGATTCAATATTCGAAGAATTTGGTGGGGATTCGAGGGACGGGGTTTGGAGTTTTGGAAAGAGGAGAATGAGGGGAGTTCAGGGGGTATTTTTGGGGTTATTTGGAGACCGGCCGCCGGCGAAGGCGATTTTCGACCGGCGACGGACGGCGGCGGAGATAAGCGGCGTTACGCTTGAGGTTAGAAGGGGTGTGAGACGATGAGAGGGGTAGGGGGGCCTTGTTCGGACATTTATATACTCAAGGAGGGGGCTTCAGGACCGTTAGATCAGATAACCTCGACGGTCCTGATCGAATGAGCCCAAAACAACGTCGATTTGTTGTTTGAAGGGCTGGACCGGATCAAGGTGATATTGGGCTGGATTTGAGTGATTTTGAACGGGTTCAGGGGTTCAAAGACTTGGGCTGGCCCAAAAATTGGGTACTTTATTTAAGACTTCTATTTCTTTTAATTCCCTTTTTCATTTTCTCTTCCTTTTCCATTTTTTTTTTATTTTGTTAAATACAAAATTAAAAATAACAAAGACCTGATTTAACTCTAGGATTAAACTAATTAATTTTTTTAAAATTAACTAAATCCTAATGTTAAAAACAAAACTTAAGTAAAAATGCAACATGACTATTTTTGTTATTTTCTCTATTTTTGTAATGTTAATTAACTAGTAGAACTAAAATATAAAAATAGGATCCTAAATGCAAATGTGCTATTTTTGTATTTTGTATGAATTATATCAATTAAAGTGCACACAAAAATGCAAACAATCACAAGAACTATGTAACTAATCCTAAAAAACAAACAAATAACGAAAAATCCTAATTTTAAGAATTCTATAGGAGTAATTTAAGCGAGGCAAAAATCACGTGCCCACAACTCTAGCACGTAGAAATTTCATGGATAGAAACAAGGTTAAGTAACTACACAGTACCACAGATTCAACCGAGTCATAATTCACACGGTGCACGTCTACACGCCTGTCACCTAGCATGTGTGTCACCTCAACACCAAACACATAGCACGTATATTCAGGGGTTCATACCCTCAACACCAAGTATAGAAGTGTTACTTACCTCGAATAATCCAAATCCAACACCCAGCAAGCCAACAATACTCTGATAATGCCATCCCGCGTGTACCGACCTCCGAAAGACTCAAAACTAGCCAAAAGCAACTCAAGAACATCAAATAATGCCAAAGGAAACAAACCTAATCGATAAAGGTGGAATCTTTAATCAAAAGCCCAAAGTCAACAAAAAAGTCAAACCCAAGCCCGCACGTCGGAACCTGACACAACTCACAAAATCCGACAACCCATTCAATTACGAGTCCAATCATAGTAGTTTCTCTCCAATCCGACTCCGAATCGATGTTCAAAACTCAGAAATTCACTTTATGAACTTTTAGACACCCCCCCCCCCCCATTTCTCTTTTGAAATCATCAACCAAATATCAAAAAACGAGGATAGATTCATGAAATATAATCAAAGCCGAGTACAGAACACTTATCCCAATTCATATGATGAAAATCACCTACAAATTGTCTCAATCCGAGCTCCATAGATCTAAATATGCTAAAATAGCCGAAACCCCCGAAAATAGAGTACTTATAATCTCCAAACAGAAATATCCTTTGCGATCGCGAAGAACAAACTCGGCAGCCTCCAAAAATACGCTACGTGTTCGCAAAATTTCCTTTGCGAACGCGGTGACCACATGCACCTTCACTACACGACCGCGACAAGACAAATGCGAACACGATGAAGAAATCCCCAGCTCCCATCTTCTCAACTTAGCTCTATGCATACACGAGCTGACGAACGCGAACGCGAACGCGATGCTCAGGCATCCAAAGGTACGCGAATGCGGTAGAATAGTCGCGAACGCGAAGAAGGAAAAAGGCCAGCTCCCATAATACACTACACGATTGCAATCCAATCTTTGCGATCGCGAATAAGGCCTGAAACACTAGAAATCGGCAGTGCCATTGAACATGAAAATGATCTGAAGCTCATCCGAAATACGCTCGAGGCCCTTGGAACCTCGTACGAACATGCCAACAAGTCCCATAGCATAACACGGACCTAATCGAGGCATCAAATCACCTATAACATCATCTAAACAACAAATCGCTCCTCAAATCGAGCTTAATGAACTTCAATCTTTTAACTTCCAAAACTCGTGCTGAACCATATCAAATCAACCCGTAACGAACTCAAATTTTGCACACAAGTCCCAAATGACATAACGAAGCTATTCCAATTCCCAAAACCATAATCTGAACCTGATATCATCAAAGTCAACTCCAGATCAAACTTATGAACATTCCAAACCTTCAAATTGCACACTTTCGCCAATCAGTGCCGAAACCTTCCTAGTTGAGAATCATTCTTCCAAATAAATTCCGAAACACCTGAAAAACCAAAACCGATGATACACACAAGTCATAATACATCATACAAAGCTACTCATGCCCTCAAATCACCGAGCAAAGTGCAAATGCTCAAAACAAACGGCCGCGTCTTTACATTCGGAGACTTGAGGTATAGCTGCACAACGTCCGCTGCCCTGAAGTCCCCTTCCACTTTCTATCTCTACTATTACTCATTCGAACAATTGTATTTATTTCAAACTATACTTGTAGACTTCTAGTTGCTCATGTACGGGTGACACCAGATTTCTGGGATTGAGTTAGACCCTGTTATATTATGAATTTATTTCGTGTATCTCAGCTTTAATCGTCGTTAATAATTGTTATTATTCTAATGAATTGTTAAATTATTTAACTGGTTAACTAATGTTGGCTTGTCTAGCAAGTGGGCGTTAGGCGCCATTACGATCCCAAGGTTGAGATTCCGGGTCGTGACACTTGCTAAGGCCAAACTTTAGATATTTTTAACAGATGTTGTGGACTTGCAAAAGACAAATTCGAATATTCTGACTGAAGTTGTGGCCTTGGCAAGGCCAACTTCAAATATTTTTGAGGTAAAAACATAAATAGGCAATATTTAATAATTTTTTTCAAAAACCTAGCGACAATAATTATTTACTTAACATGGAAGCTAAATAATTACATTCTTTAATACGTACAATAAATAATCCTCTCCTTTTGTCCAGTAAAAAGAGGGATAAAATTTAATACTCCCTAAAAATAAGCAAATTGAACGGAAAAGGTAACCTCCCTAAAATAAGTGATTGCGAATTTACTCTTTTTCCCATGTTTGCCAAAATTTAATTATTTTTATCTCTCACCTGGTAAAATCTAATTCCCTTTTCTCTCACCAAAATCATGGTAGCATCTTACTGGTATAATAGGGTATACTGATATTTTTAGAATATTTTTAGTTGTATAAATTATTTGTATAATATACTACTTGTATACTATTTATACAACATATATAAATTATATATACGTATGATATAATTATTCAATGAAGTATACAATGAATAATTATTATTGGTATATAGTATTATATTATTTGAATATGCATAATACATAGTTCTTTAACCACATATTTGCCGAATACGTGAGGAACATATAAGACATATTTTCGGAATGGATAAAATTTTATAATCTTATTTGATGTACTTTTGTTGCATAAATATAACTATGCAAATACCATATATATTATTAAATATACACATCATATATATAAATAGTATATTTTATATATAGGAAATATATGTGGTATAACTTATATATATATATATATATATATACATAATACACATCTTATACATAATATACATCTTATACATCTCATATATTAATAATTTCAGTCTTCCGTCCCACATTAACTTTCTCCACTGAATCCCCACTTTACCATGTCTCCTGCATCCAATTCATCTCAAGCCCACTTTTCAGTCACTTCTTTCTCAAAAATTTCTTACCTGCCACTCTGAAAAATCATGGATTTCATTATAGAAGACAGAGAATCAATTTTCACATGTTCGATTTGAGATATTTGAAACATCGAAAGAGCCGGCTGAATTTGGAGATTTAGAATATAAATTTAGGATAGCGAGTGTGAAGACACAAATAAAAAAAAATGTCTATTCCATGATTTGTGATACAATTAAATCATTAATTGTGGGCGTTTACAATATGCTAATATTGTAAATAAAATTGCTATTAATGGAATAATCAGGAAGTAGTATCATTTTCTTAAATATTAGCTTAAAATGATCAAACGTGTATTTTTACCAATATTTTAATATTTTTTTACCGAAGTTGTAGTTATTTGCTTCTTTTTGGTTGGTGTTATGTTGGTGATGGCTCCTTCAAAAAAATTTCCAGGTCGTGTAGTACTATAATAGTCAAATTTACATAAAATAGCTTCCATAATTTCGACAACATATTGTTCCTCCATAGTTATCACATTCTTCACATATTTGTCTATTTTATATTGTTCTTGATTTTGCAGAGAACAAAATCTTATATATGAATATTATTTTCTTGGAAGTAATCATCCCCTATGTAATATTCTCTCATCAGCCACATCTTATTTTGCTTTTCTTCTTTAATTACTTGTTTGAAATATTAAATTTCTTCTGAATCCGCTACAGTCCGCTTACATTTGAAGAAAGCGTCGCCGCTAGTTTGGCCTGCAGATAGTGTCGCTGCTGATTTTGCCCTGCAGATAGTATCGCCGCTTTGGCTTGCAAATAGCATCACTGCAAGTTTGGCTTGCACATAGCGTATTTATCTGAAGTTGTTTAAAACTGAATACCCGTTAAATAATTTTAGGAAAATAGGTACAGATTAAATAGAAGTATGCAAATAAGGTATGGCGAGAAATTTTTACATCATTTTATGATCATATGAAGAAAAAGCCTCAGTGACAACGTAAAAAGATATTACACCAACAGTGTAATTATTTGACCTATAATTAACAAGTTACATACTATTTATTGTAGATTATTTGTAATCAAATTACTTATACAGTCAAAGCTCTCTATAACACATCATTCATTCCGATATTTTTTATTATTATAGTGAAGTGATGTTATAGATGATATATATTATAACATAATATAAAAATTGGTTCCGAGAAAATATGATTTTTATAGTGAATGATTGTTATATAGGGATGTTGACCTCTACAATAACATGATTGTGTTTGATTATTTCATTTCAAACACTATCAATGCACAAAGCTTACGATTTTAACAAAGTAAACTCAATCAAAACCATATCTTCTACGTCAATGGGGAGACAACGTGGTTATTTTAGAGTTGTCATGTGTGTGAAGATAGAAACGGAAGTTGACTCTTTTCCTACGGCTATTAGCTGTTTGGGTACGTTTTTTCCATGAAGAGTTAAGACTAATGAAGAAAACAGTTCGTCTTCTTTAGGTAAGCTGTAGCAGTGTGTTGAATTAAAAGCTCTTTTTGAAACTTACCAATGAATACGTTAGATTTATTAATGATTAAAAGGGTAGAAGACACCTTTTTGAACAATTGGACCAAATGCCTTTTCTAACTTCCAAATTCTAATGTTTGAACTTTGAACGAAACCTAACCTACCATTTTTCCTGAGGAAAAAACAAGAAAGGATCCAGCACGCAAGAAAATTAAGATATCCATGGTCGGACAATTTTTGGAAAAACTTTTAAAAAATGTATTTTAGAAGAAAAGTTAATGCCAAAAAAGTATGCTTTGGATAGTTCTTGTATTTGTAATTGTTAGAACATGTTCAGCGGAAGCAAGCATATAACCCAGGTATCACAAACATGTAAACTAGACAATGATTCAATAACGGAGAGTAGAAGCACTAACCTCTTGAAAGAGTTGCACAAGTCCTCCACAAAGCAAGAACCCAAGGCTGCAGTCTTCTGCTATGCTCCTTGTAAAACCTTGGACGAAATTATTTGAGTGGGCAAATAATACAACTCTGAAGAGTGAGTAATTAGGTGAAACTAGTCTTCTAACCCGAAATTCAGCCAAAAAAAAGAAGTTAAAATTCGTGTACGATTCTGCTAGTGTAAGTAGAATCCTACTCTAACTCAAACATATAACTTTTCTCCCAAGTCACTTTTTATCCAAGTCTGTCCAGATTTTTACCAGGTATATCAGGGACCACAGAAATAATAAGACGCTACCAATTATAGTATTAATTCGAAATTCGGATGAACTAAATCCTACTATAATTAATCGCAAATTATTCCACTAAAAAACTACAACTGAACTCCTGAATATGAATTTCGAAATTCAATAACACTTATGTTAAGATTACATATACCAGTTAATTAAACTAAGTCACTGATAATTTAATTTAATCAACTAATTAAATCTTTTATAATTCCGCGTAAACTATTTCATGTGACTGACGTCACCCAAACTCACACCACAAATATAGGAGTGAGGCGGTCGATGCAATAATAAAACCCAACACAAATCGGGATCGAATCCATAGGGAGTTAGAATTGGGATTAGGTATATATTTAGTGTAGTTGTATGATGTGCCTCAAGTTACACTTCCACATTCTTGTTTAATGTTTCTACTTCTACTTTAAGTTATTGATTGCAATTATAAAACTAGAAGACAATATATTTGGTTTTGATTGTTTTTCATATGATAAAATATCTAGGGTCGTGACTTCCACCTAGGTGGTTACCTAATGGGTTGTAAACTCTAGGTCAAGTTTGATTAGTCAGGGTTGTAATATAGCAATCACACACAATTACCCACTCTATACTTTACGCTAGTTTGAGTGATTTTGCCCAATTTGACTTTCTCAAATCCAAATGGGTATTGCACAAAACAAGTGACATATGCTCAAGTCGGGTCTTACTATCTCTAGATTTGACCCTTTAATTGGGGCTATCTGTTGCTCCCAAACGCACACGCAAGTATACGTGGTCGACAAGTAAAATAGGATTGTAAGTCCAGATATCGTACCCACGGGGACTTGTGATTAACTATCAACTAAATCAAACCAAAACAATTAATCTATTCAAGTGAATTCCAAAGTACGAATATTTAACTAAAGATAATCTAGAGTAGTAAACTAAGAAACAAAGGAAATAAATTGGCGAACTTAGACACGAATTCAATGGGAGAGAATATTCTAGAGCTATGGGTTAACTAACAATCCCGTTGAGTTTTCTACCTAAATTATCTAATTAATTTATCTAGTTTATTGGTTGACGGGGTTAATATTGCTCGTAGCCTTCTCCCGAAGTACAACTCGCCTATTCAAGCTAACCTAACGCCTATATTCCTATGGAATTAGGATTAACAAGAACGCATTTATAATTCCCGTATAATAACCAAGCAAGGCGATTAGGTATATTCCTATCCTAACCGCAAATCCGCTCCCCCTAAGAGGTAATATCTTGCTCTACTCAATCTTATATGCAATCTAGAATTCCCTCTCCCGAGTTCAATCCTAGATTCGTAGATAGTATTCAATTGGTGATCAAGCAATCAAATAATTAAGCGCAAGATTGAATAAATAAACCAATATGATAAAATAATAAGAACAATTCAAGCTTCAAACTACAATGTTCATGTAGCACCAAAAACTCTAGAACAAATAAACTATGAAACTAAAAGAAGAGAAGAGAAAAAAAAAAACTAGTTGAAAGCCTCATCCAAGCGTGGTGTGTGTTGCTCCACGTGAATTCTCCTTCAAGGTATGTTAGATCTCTCTAATGTGGCGTTCTCCTCTTCAAAAATAGGTTTAGTCTTGCTTTTATACATGTTGGGTAGGTCTAGGGCCGAAATAACCTTGTCCTGGGTGAAATTGGACAAAATTACGTCATCGGCACCCAGCCCGGCGCCAGGCGCCCACCAGGGCGCTGGAGACAGTAGCGTTTTCAATTCTTGCCTTCAATTCCTTTTTCGTTACTTCATCAATTGCAATTTATAATCTTTCTTGTCTCCACTTGGGGGACAATGATCAAAGGGTGTCCCCCTTATTATATTTATTTAATTTTCTTTCTTTTTCTCCCGTGTTTCATTCAATTTTGCTCCAAATCTCTTCATCTTCACACCGCTTTATTCCTACACAATTAAAATATAATATTAAGCACAAAATAATATAACTAATACTCAAAAGACGATTATAAAGTACTAGAACATGAGGCAACAATGGAAAAATATATGCATTTTTGGCCGAACATCAACACCCCACACTTAGACTCTTGCTCGTCCTCGAGTAAGCACTAAAACCACTCTGTGACGACCCAAAGGGTCATCACCTATTATTAATTGAATTCTATGACTCCGAGGCCTTGAATACCTCATTTAAAGTCGCCTCGATTTGCGTGCATAGTCCGGGCGCGTAGCCGGAAAGCTTAAATATTAAATTCTGTGAAAAATGCCAAGTTTTGATGTTAAAATGAATAAATTTGATCTTGGTCAACATTTTGGGTAAACGGACCCGGACCCGTGATTTGACGGTCCCGGAGGGTCCGTAGAAAAATATGGAACGTGGGCGTATGCCCGAAATCGAATTCTGAGGTCCCAAGCCCGAGAAATGAATTTTTTAGTAAAATTGTTTTCTAAAATTGTTTAAGGAAATTGGAAATGAATTCTGATTGGAAAGCGATGGTATCGGGCCCGTATTTTGGTTCCGGCGCCCGGTACAGGTCTTATATATGTTTTAATTCCTTCCTGTGAAATTTGGTTGAAAACGGACGTCGTTTGACGTGATTCAGACCTAAATATGAAAATTTTATGTTTTATGAAGTTTGAAAGAATTCTTGGATTTTGAGGTTTAATTTGATATTTTTGATGTTAGTTTGGCAATTTGATCGCATGAATGAGTCCATAGGATGTTTTTGAGGTTGTGTGTATATTTGGTTTGGAGCCCCGAGGGCTCGGGTAAGTTTTGGATAGGCCGCGGAGTGCATTTGAACTTAAAAATTTGCTGGTGTGTCTCTGATCTGCAGGCTTCGCATTTGCGAAGCCAGCCTCGCAAATGCGAGCTCGCAATTGCGATGCATGGCTCGCAATTGCGAGGCTTCCCTTTTCTGCCCGAGGTCGCAAATGCGACCAATCTATCGCAAATGCGACAGAAGGTTCGCAAATGCGAAAATTGGGAATTTCAGAAGGGTTCGCAAATGCGAACCCTGTTTCGCATTTCCCACATCTGAGAGGTCGGGGTTCGCAATTGCGAACCCCTGTTCGCATTTCCCATAACTGAGACCTGCAATTTTTACACTTAAACGATTTTGGGCTTCATTTTTCATATTTTCTCAAACCAAAACACACTTAGGCGATTTTCCAAGAACAAGTCTTCTTCCAAATCAATTGTAAGTTAGTTTTTACTCATTTCTTTCAATCATTAAGATCTTTTAACATGATTTCAACTTAAAATCAAAGATTTTCATGGAGGAAATTGGGTGTTTTTGGTAGAACCTAGGTTTTTCAAAAATTGGGATTTGGACCTCGATTTGAGGTCCGATTTCAAAACAAATTATATATTTGAGTTCGTGGGGGAATGGGTAACCGCGGGTTTTGGTTCGAACCTCGGGTTTTGACCAAGTGGGCCCGGGGGCGATTTTTGACTTTTTGGGTAAAACTTTGGAAAACTCATTTTCATGCATTGGGGTTGATTCATTTAGCACTTATTGATGTAACTAAGTAATTTGTGATTAGATACGAGTGAATTGGGGGTGGAATCAAGGGGTAAAGCTATAATTGAGGCTTGAGTTGTGTTCAAGGCATCGAGGTAAGTGTTTGGTCTAACCTTAGCTTGAGGGATTAGGAGTTGAGTCATATTTGCTATGTGATAATTGTTGAGTACGACGTATAGGCATGGTGACGAGTATCTATACGTTGGTGTCAAGTATGACCGTGAGTCTTATATTATGATTTTCATGATTTCGTTGTATTATTCATGCCTTGGTGAAGATTTCTAATTGTTGTATAAAGTTTGTGGAAATAATTGTGACCTATGAACATTGAGGAGCGTTGGCTAAAGTTGTATAACAAATTGTGAAAGTATAAGTGATAATTGAACCTCTAGAGCATTGGCTCGAGTTGTGAAGTGAATTGTGAAGTAAAAGTGAGAAAGAGAAGAGATCATTATGTTGTCACCCTTGTCGGGCTATTGTTGATGTATTTGCTATCTCCCTTGCCGGGATGTTGATGCTATTGATGTTTTTCCCTTGCCGGGATTTAATTGTTGACTTATTGCTCCTTTGCCNGCTAGGCACTTACCAGCACATGGGGTCGGTTGTGCTGATACTACACTCTATGCTCTTTTGCACAGATCCAGGTCCCGGAGTAGCATTTGGTCATCAGCAGTAGATTGGGAGCTATCCTTCAGTCCGAGACTCCGAGGTAGCCCTGCTGGCGTTCGCAGGCCCGGCGTCTCTTCTTTCAGTTTTTATGTTCTGTTGTCATTTGTACTCGAGACAGACTATGTTCTTTTCTTTCAAACACTTATTTGTAGTAATCCTAGACAGTCCGTGGATGTTGTGACACCAGGTTCTGGTTAGAGGCACGTGTTGGTCTTCAGGATGTTTTGCTTTTATATTTTATTTAAGACTTCCGCTAAATTTCATATTCCGCTGTAATTTATTTGTTTATTTCTGGTAATTTAATTGGTTAAAAAGAAATTAAAAACAAAAAGAGTTAAAATTTCTAAGATCGTGGCTTGCCTAGCTTCTACGAGTAGGCGCCATCACGACTCCCGAGGGTGGAAAATCCGGGTCGTGACATACTCTCAACAAATCAAGCCTAGAAACACCACCACTTCGGTAGATACTAACAATTAGGCCCTATAGCAACTCAAACCATAAGATATACACTTCCTTATCATCGTGCAAGATATATAAGTCACAAACAAACAACAAACTTCTAACTTCCTAACCTCATAGAGGGACTCTAACTCACCAAATTTAAGCTCGCTCACCTACTCTGTCAAATAAAGTTAATAACATCACCTATCCATCATGAAACAAGTGCCCTCACACGAAGAAATAGTCCATACACTCAAATCAAAGAATGAATATAATTTAAGGACTTAGTATCAAAGAACAACTCTCGCACTCACAAACGAATTCATATGTATGCACAAAGAACCATAGGCTTGCCCATTATGTACATCTCTACTAATTAAGTATGCTCGAATAGAATCAAATAGGACTTTAACGGGTTGTAATGTTGGCTAAGGGACGGGTAGGAGAATTGTATAATAGTGACTTACACTCCCCTAAGCACTTTGCATTTTTAGACTTTACCACCCATTATTATCTACTCTTCACTTTTATTTTTCAGCCATCTCTTCATCTATTGTTTCACAAGTATTTCCCTTATATCAAGAACGTTTCAATTTATTTTTTTCAAAGCAATTTTTTTTTATTTCCCTTTTTTTTTTATTCTTTTCAAGAGAGCCTTTTCATCACCTTTCAGCCATCATTGGTCACCATTTTTCACTTAACCACCCCATTCTTCAAATCTATCAATTAATATTACGGTCTAAGCAACAATGCTCAAGGAAGCAGGGTGCAAAAACTAGGGATTCAACAAAAGGATCAAGGCAAAAATACGGCTTCCAAACAAAAGGCTACATGCACAAAGGGCTAACTAGTGGTACAATATCTGAAAAGGCTAAAATTCACAAGACATATCAAAGAGAGCCTATTATCATCTTCTAAACAGAGCAACGCTTGTATTTCGCTTCAATAACATGCAGGGCAAGTTCTAGACTAAGATGCAAAACATGGAATATATGTAATAAATCCTCACCCCACATGGCACACGTATCAATCAAGATGGATCAATTCTACTATAAGACAGACAGGGTCATAGCGAACAAAAAAATAAGAATAAGTTATATATAGAGTCAGAACCCTGAGCTTAGGTGTCGGAAAGTCTGCTATTTTATTTATTACTTAAGCACTCAGAGGAAAGTACTACTTAAGCTTGGGCCTAAATATGCTAGTATCAAACAAGTCACAAAGGTTTTTCTCCTCTCTCTTTTTCTACTCCTAAAAAAAAATCTAATCCTAAAAAATAAAAAAAAAGTACCCGGTTCAAGTTACATCCCTTGAAAAAGAACCGATGCACAAAGAAAAACCAAGAGGGATTATTATCTAACTAAAACTAACTAGAAACAAAAAGAAAATATTTTTAATTTTTTTTATTGTTGGACTTTAATCCTAAAGAAAATTGTCCACAAAATCCATCGTCGGAAAAGTCCCAATTTTCAAAAAAAAAATTTCTTTTTTTTTTGTTTTTTATCTTATTTTTTAACACAAGTAACTACACTAAGAAAAAGTACACAACAAATCTAGGATAGCATAGAAAATCACCCAAATAATCTCCTCACCCCACACTTAAAATTGTGCAATGTCCTCAATGCACACTGAAAAATAACACGAGGGTAAAAGAGACTCCCTGGTAGGCCAAAGGCCGAAGCATTAGCAGCTCACTTGATACTCAGACTTCTCCCAGGTATGATCCTTTGTGCGGGTACCTCACACTTAGTTTCAACCACCTGCACGCTTTTGCACATGCCTATTGGCTTTGACTTCATGCTCCTATTCCTACAAAACACAAAATAATACTACAACAATAAACACAATAAAATAAAAAAATAAAAAACAAAAGAAAAAGAGAAAAATAGAATGGGTTGCCTCCCAACAAGCGCTTGATTTAATGTCGCGGCACGACGCCATCACTTTCACCACTTTTCCTTCCACTTTGAAGATATGAATTGCGCCCCTAATTTTGCGTCAATTATTCTATCACGTTCATGAGGCGGTGGTGTAAAAATAAAGAACCCAAGTAGTAGGTATTGCATCTTGCACTTCTTGGCCTTTAAGTGAGGAATGTCGTTTTGTCTCCTTGACATCACAAATTTAAGAATATAAGCACTTTGTTCCTCATCCATTGACTCCTCCATATGCTCGACTGGACCTATTCCCATGTCACCAACCAAACACAATGTTGAAAAGTGTTTAGAATGAGGTCCAATACGCTCCAACTCCAAAATTGTATTATTTTTGACATCCTCAATTTTGCATTCTTCATCAACCTTGGCATCGTTAATAATGTTTTGGTCGAATAGTTGAAATTCCTCTTTCTGCTTCACAAGCTGGCCAGTATCCACAAAAATTGGTTGTAGGGCATCAGACGCCTCAACCTTTTTATTCAATTGATCGTGCTAGTCATGGATATCTAAGCCAAATTGGTCTATCTCTTGCCTGACCTCAGTTCTTTCGTCTATTAGCTGTTCTGTCATATTTGAAAGACCATCACGAAGAAACTCTTGAGATTTTATCAGTTGAGCTTGTTCCTCTAGCCAAGATTGGCTCACTATATCTGCTTCTTCAAAATTATCTTCTGGTGGGAACTCTCTCTCTTCAGCCACTTCCTCCGCCTCGGCCATCATTCTCATGATTGCTTCACTAATTCTTTGTAAAGCCTTTCGATTTTCATCTTGTTGTTCGGCTACTTGCCTCATCAAAATGTCCTGTTGCTCGGCTACTTGCCTCATTATGTCCATAATACGAGCCACACTTTCCATATCCTCCACTTCATTGCTCCTATCAAACTCATAAACATTATTAGAAACATTATCATAAGAAGTCTGGGAAGGATAATAAGAATTAGGACAACCATCCCAATGGCCACCTTGACAACTACACACATTACAAAAATTCCACACATCAGATTGAGATGCACAATTTTGCCCTAAGTGTGGTCCTCCACAATATGGACAAGGATCACCATAATAAGAATAATCAATATTCGACCAATTATCATTCCAAGATGTCATGTCAACAAAGATAATAAAATATTAAACTAAGATAAAAATAATAAATATAAATTTAAATAGGCAAAAAGTAAAAATCCAATCTAGCAGAATAGTTAATTTCTAAGTCCCCGACAACGGCGCCAAAAACTTGTTGCTCCCAAACGCACACGCAAGTATACGTGGTCGACAAGTAATATAGGATTGTAAGTCCAGATATCGCACCCACAAGGACTTGTGATTAACTATCAACTAAATCAAACCAAAACAATTAATCTATTCAAGTGAATTCCAAAGTATGAATATTTAACTAAAGATAATCTAGAGTAGTAAACTAAGAAACAAAGGAAATAAATTGGCGAACTTAGACACGAATTCAATGGGAGAGAATATTCTAGAGCTATGGGTTAACTAACAATCCCATTGAGTTTTTTTACCTAAATTGTCTAATTAATTTATCTAGTTTATTGGTTGATGGGGTTAATATTGCTCGTAGCCTTCTCCCGAAGTACAACTCGCCTATTCAAGCTAACCTAACGCCTATATTCCTATGGAATTAGGATAAACAAGAACGCATTTATAATTCCCGTATAATAACCAAGCAAGGCGATTAGGTATATTCCTATCCTAACCGCAAATCCGCTCCCCCTAAGAGGTAAGATCTTGCTCTACTCAATCTTATATGCAATCTAGGAATTCCCTCTCCCGAGTTCAATCCTAGATTCGTAGATAGTATTCAATTGGTGATCAAGCAATCAAATAATTAAGCGCAAGATTGAATAAATAAACCAATATGATAAAATAATAAGAACAATTCAAGCTTCAAACTACAACGTTCATGTAGCACCCATAACTCTAGAACAAATAAACTATGAAACTAAAAGAAAAGAAGAGAAGAAAAACTAGTTGAAAGCCTCCTCCAAGCGTGGTGTGTGTTGCTCCACGTGAATTCTCCTTCAAGGTATGTTAGATCTCTCTAAAGTGGCGTCCTCCTCTTCAAAAATAGGTTTAGTCTTGCTTTTATACATGTTGGGTAGGAATAGGGCCGAAATAACCTTGTTGCGGGCGAAATTGGACAAAATTACATCACCGGCGCCCAGCCCGGCGCCAGGCGCCCACCAGGGCGCTGGAGACAGTAGCGTTTTCAATTCTTGCCTTCAATTCCTTTTTCATTACTTCATCAATTGCAATTTATAAGCTTTCTTGTCTCCACTTGGGGGACAATGATCAAAGGGTGTCCCCCTTATTATATTTATTTAATTTTCTTTCTTTTTCTTCCGTGTTTCATTCAATTTTGCTCCAAATCTCTTCATCTTCACACCGATTTATTCCTACATAGTTAAAATATAATATTAAGCACAAAATAATATAACTAATACTCAAAAGACGATTAAAAAGTACTAGAACATGAGGCAACAATGGAAAAATATATGCATTTTTGGCCGAACATCAGTATTAATTTCTTGAATTCACCCCAATTTCTAGTTAGCCAAGTTTTCCTAGACTTAGTCTCTTTCTCAAGTAGAGACTAAGTCAATAAGGCATGAATCGATGTTTGCAACCATTAATTCTTGAATTCTAGCAAGAACTAGGCTAAATATCACTAACCCAATCACAAACCCAATTCTAATATTTAGAAGCTAATCTAGTACAATATTACTCAAAACAGTAAAGAAAAACGGCTCAGGTGGTCTTCCAAAGCAAAAATTGATCTAAAAATGACAAAAAGTTTTATTTATATGAAGCTGAAAATATTTGACAAAAATGCCCCTGCGGAGGTTGGGCGGCCGCACAATTCTGTGTGCAGTACGCACTCTGAGTTTGACTGGTCAACTGGCCTTCTGCGGCCGCATAAAAGTGGGATATGGCCGCACTTCATTTGATTGTGCGGACCGCATAATTCTGAGTGTGGCTGCACACTTGAACTTGGACTGGAACATGAGCTCTCTGATTCTCCTCTTCTGCGGACCGCATAATTGTGAGTGCGGTCGCACTTGACATCCTGCGGCCGCACAATTATGGGGCGGTCCGCTTATCTCTTTTTCTTTGCCACCATGAGACCGGAAATCAATGCTTTCGCACGAAGTCCTTGTCACTGTGGATTCAGCCTGCCCAAAAACTAATTCTTTGAATCTCCTCTTCTGCGGCCGCACAATAATTGCGCGGTCCGCATACTCTGAAGAAATACTGACATTGCTCTTTCCTTGTTTTGCGGCCGCTCACAGTATTGTGCGGTACGCACTGTGGGCCTGTTTGCCTTGTTTTGGTCCTTGTCCACTTTTTACTCCTTTATGAGTTGATTTTGACTTCTTTTGCTCGTTTCCCAATATTCCTGCACGAAAGCACATTTCATTAGTTCTTTGGAATACCTTTAAGCATTTTAGAGTTAAAATGCAAGTAAAAGAGAGCAAATAAGCGGTCAAAATCCCTACTTATCAACTTTCTCAAACTTAAGCTTTGCTTGTCCTCAAGCAATTAAGGCAATTCCCAACTCCACTAGAAAAAGGGATATTTCAGATGGCCTAAGGTGAATCAATCACACATCAATTGGGACCAACAATTACCCACAACACGTATGAATTATCAACAATGCAATGATTTGACTTTTTTAGTACAATAGTTCTAATGTGACACTAGAGCATCAAGAGTTGACTTTATTCATCAAGGAAGCTCGCTCTTTCATGTAGATTATTGTGGATCCCCAACTCCTCCTCCTTTACTCTCCATTAGCAAATATCACTTTAGAATGTAACGCTCGAAGCAAGAATTGTGAAAAGTTCGCTCATCTCTCTCAAAAGAATGTCACAAGTCCGGCTCTAAGAACCATAAGCTTGCCCCTTATGTAAATTACCACTAATGCAAGCTCACTCAACTTGAAATCATGTAGGGCTTTTTCGGGATGTAATGAAGGCTTTTTGGATCAAGGTTAGTCTTGATAAAATAGAATGGGTTCATCTTTCCTTAAGCACTACATTTTCTCATTTTGGCTCATACTTTGTCGACTCTTTGAGTCATTTTCTTTTTCCTCGGGGGAACTAGAGAGACGTAACGTCACTCTTTCTTGGTCATGACATTCATTTTTCTCCTTTTCTATTTACTTCATGCCTTTCATCATTGTTTTCTTTGAATCCCTTCAACTGTCTACCTTATTCACTTTCTTTTTGGCATTTTTCTTTTTGTTCTTTCTTTCTTTTCTTTGCCTCGCCTTTTCTTCATTTCTTTCTCTTCTTTGTACCTTTTATCACTTTCAAACTCCTCGTCTCTCCCTCAAACATATGTTTTATGCCAATTGTATCTCAAGAATGCTAAGGAAAGATCGGATGCCAAGAGAGGGTCATTACAAAACGGATAAAGGCTTGTAACGTGGTTATTGAAACAAAAGTGGCTTAGGCTCAAATGGGTTGACTAATGATATCACATTGGTAGGCTTTGGAAGATCTCAGACTTCAAATCGGATCAAGGAGATCCTACATTAATTTCTCAAGCCAAGCTACACTTAGAATTTCTCCTAGAAAATCATTTGGGGAAAGTTCTAGACTATTAGTACGGGCACTTGGACTTGCAATTCAATACCTCGCCTCTCATGCTGCTGGATTTCTAATGAGAACGGAGTCGAGGGCCCACAATAACCCTAGTTAAGATTGAGAATCACAAATGGCTCGACTGAACCACTCGATGATTCTTTAAGTCAACGCAAGAGTCAAAAGGTCACAACTAGAGCTATTTTATGTCAGCAACTTTGTTTTTAACCATAAGGTCTTAGGTAAATGTGCTGGTACTAAGTGAAGCATGATTGAGACCCTTTTATTCATTACTACTGTATTTGCCTAAACATAAAAGAAAGCGGACTCAATCCCTTAAGAAGGTTGTCACGCCATCCATCGTTGGAAGAGCCACCCGGTTCACACAAAATCCACATTTGGAAAGAACCGTGGCATTAAGAAAACTAAAGTCTTATTGATTACACAAACGTAAAAAGAAGCTACAAATCCAAAAGAAAGTACTAAAGTAAATAAGAAGTTATAAGAAAAACAAACTAAGGAAGCTACCAAATAAACTACGGAAAGCAAGATAAATGAATATACAAACCAAAAGGAAATTAATATATACATAAGGGGAATGAATATATACATAAAATGAGAGGGACGAATATATACATACCAAAGAGAAAATAAGATAAAAGGAAAATAAATAGTATGAGAGTTATTACAGGCCAAATCCAAATGTCAATGTCAATCAATCAAAATAGACCACCCCCAAATGAAAATAAGCATTGTCCCAATTGCTTGACAAAAATAAGAATAGGGAAGGGTAGAGAGTTAAGAGAACTCCCTATGTGGTTTCAGTCTGCATGGGATCTGCAGCACCCTCGGTCTTCTCTAGTTGTATCTCATCATCACCTGGCTGAGGGACAATGGGGTTGCTGAGCATCTAGATCATCTCCTCAGCGGTGTGGACAGTCGCAACCGGCTCCTTAGACTGGCCAGCTGCTGCCTCTGGTGCCTCGGGTACTGCTGGTGCTGCCTGTGCTGCTGGGACTGCTAGCTCCATAAGCAGGTCCAATGGTAGATCTCAGGCAGATGTGAGCCTTGTAAGCTCTTTTCTCAACTTCTCCACTGACTTCTTCGATGCCTAAGACTTCCGTATCTTCTTCGTTTGATTTCCCAACTCCTCAATGACCTCCTCATGCGCCACCAAAGTCTCCATAATGGTTTTTTGGTTGTCCAGAATCTTCTTCAATATTTCCTCCACTGATGGAGGTAGCTATGGTGCTGCTGGGGCTACTGACTATGCTGCAACAACACTAGATATGTCAGACAACTTTGAAGTAGCTGCCTGCATCCAATTGTTGAGACTCGTCAATGTCCGGGAGACTCGCAGCACAGTCTGTGGATAAGTGGATGAAGCTGGAACTGATAGGGCACTAATAATGAAGTTGGTGGTCTAGAAGACGAAGGTGGTGGCCTGGCTACTATCCCAGTGGAAGGACCGTCTACTGTGGAAGGCTCGGCAGCTGAATCAGTAACTAATACAGTTGGCTCCTCAGACTGGCCAGCGGAGGCAGTTGCCTTACCCTTGAACTTTGGTTTGTCACTACCCTGTAGGTGGTACCATGAGAAAGGCTTCTTGGCCTTAACTTTTGTGTCATGTTGCCTCGGCTCCACCTTTTGATCATTGAAGTATTCTGTGAGGAATTCGGGTACGGGTAGGATCTTTCATCTTTTTGGACAGCAAGAGTGATGTTGGTGGACATGATAGCACCCACATTAATCGGGTACCCAGCCATAATTGAGGCCACCAAGACTGCTCGGGGAATGGGGAGGTTGTTCTCATTTAAGCACGGATTAATGCGGCTGCATATGAATGTCCGCCACCTTTTTGCTTCAAAGTTTAGGGTGGCCCGGGCTATAGGAACCCCTGTTGTAAGCCACAGATGTGTTGATCCTCGAATAGCCAAAATCTCAGCTACCACGGGCGAGCTGCATCACCCATAGCCAGCTTTTCCAAGTATTGGACGCCTCCACTTCTTCAAATCCCACATATGAGTTCAAGGAACAGGAGTCGAATCAGATTTTCAGGTTTCTTATTTTTGTTACCTTGGTACCCTTCTTTATGTGAGCCACATTAGCATAAAATTCTTTAACTAAGTGCTTGATTGCATCGAGGACGCTATGGGTGAACCATTTCCATCCTTTTCTCTGCTGGAACTATCTGAGGACATTTGGGTTGTGCTTGTCCAAATCCTTCATCAAGAATTGTCGCTCAAGAGTGAGCGATCTCTGGGCCACCACTCTCTAAACCTGTTGAAGGCAGTCAAGCTGACGAATCTGTCATCCCACATCTCTCTTCTCCTCGACCTCTCTAAACCCCAATTGCAGTATCACCCCCTCTACCATCATCCGGGACATTATCATCATCAACATTGATTGGTGCAGTCGGGGCATGTGAGGAAGAAGGCTCAAAATCTTGGCTACCCTCTTCCGAACCTTCAGAAGAACTAGCAGTGGAAGCTGACTCATCTACCAGGTGGAATCTACCCGGGACTTGTTGTGATTGGGCTTTCGGCGGTGCTTGCACGGAGTTACCCTCAAAAGCTTCCCCAGATGGGAGATACTCACTGGTCTTGGAGGGTTCAGGAGCTCTGTTGGCGGTAGCTTTCTTGCTTATGGCCCTTTGGTTGGCAAGTGGTAGGTTACTCTTGCCTCGACCTCGGCCTCGGGAGGGTTCTGCCCTCCCTTTTGATGTATCTCCTCTACCGCGTGATCTAACCATTGTCTAACAATAAGAATCTGTTAGAGTTCAGGTTCTTAGTTTTCAAATAGATGCATGACAGTTGCATGCAAGTTATGGAAGGACAGCCTTAGAAGAGGCAGTGCGGACCGCACAAAATGAGTGCGGCCGCAGACTGCCAAGTGCGACCGCACAACCAAAAGTGCGGACCGCACAATTTTGAGTGCGGCCGCACAGACCCAGGTTCAGAATACTAGGTTCTCTGATCATTCATCAGTGCGGATCGCACAATTTCACTGCGGATCGCACAATTTCACTGCGGACCGCACAATTTCACTGCGGACCGCATATTTTTGAGTGTGGTCCGCACAATTCAAGCACATAGATGCCCTAAGTTAAAGAACTGCGGACCACACAAAAATGTGTGCGGCCGCACAATTTGAATTTCACGGGCAGTAAACTAGGGTTCATGCAATTTGTCACAATGTAGACATGGTTTGCACAAATTAACAAGCTTAGTGGTCTACCCAGTCCCTAATTAACACATACGAAGCTACCCACATAATTTTGAAGCACATATTAAGCACATTTGACATTTAAAGGCCTAAAAATAACTAAACTAATCAAAGAAAACAAGAACACAAATTAAGAAGAAAGAACAAAAATCTAACATGGATTGAACATACCAGTAGTGAATGATGCAGGTGAGACTCTAACTTGACGAAATGAGAGAACATTTCGAGCTAATGGAGTTTGCACTGTAGTTGCTTAGGGCTTGGAAGTTCAGAGGTCGAAAAGTGTGAATAGTGCATGAAAGTCCTATCTATAGGTTGGCCCAGGCAGGCCCAGACTTACCTGAGTGCGGCCGCACAATTTTGAGTGCAGTTCGCACTCCTTACCTATACCTTTGTTGAATTGCTGTTGTCCGCACAAAAGTGAGTGTGGCTGCAGAATTTATGCGTACCACAAAATTTTGTGTGCGGCCGCACTTTGTTAATGAACTTTGACAGGCTGAACTTTAGAGAGCATGCACTTTTGGTCTTTTAGATGTGCGACCACACACAGAATTATGCGGCCGCAGATTGTTTGTGCTGCCCACATTATTATGGTGCGGTCCGCACTTTTGTGACACTTAGCCAATTTTCCTTGCACAGTCCCTGCAATGCACACCCATTCATGCATACACTTCAAAACTAGTTAGCCCAAAACAAAGCCTATCTAATCTAAAGAAGAAAAAAAAAAGAAAAAAGAAAAAAAACACGTGGGTTGCCTCCCAAGAAGCACCCGATTTAACGTCGCGGCACAACGTAGATTACCAATCACTTGAAACGAAGAACCACCACAATGTGACCATCATCAACCTTGCCAAGATAATGTTTAACCCGGTGCCCATTGACTGTAAACACCTCATCATTTTTTTTTCAAATCTAGAGCACCAAAGGGGGTTACATTCACTATTTTAAATGGGCCATTCCATTTTGACTTCAACTTGCCCGGAAACATCCGCAATCGGGAATTGAACAATAGCACAAGATCACCATCTTTAAACTCCTTGTTGTAGATGTACTTGTCGTGGAGGTACTTCATCTTCTCCTTGTAAAGGAACGAACTTGTGTAGGCATGATACCGGAATTCATCAAGCTCATTCAAATGTGCCACCCTTAAGTTTGCAACGACATTTCATTCAAGGTTCAACTTCTTCAAATCCCACATGGCCTTATGCTCAAGTTCTACCGGAAGATGATACGCCTTCCAAACACCAATCGATATGGAGACATCCCAATCGGCGTCTTGTAGTCCGTCCTATAAACCCAAAGAGCATGATCAATTTTTCTGACCAATCCGTCCGGCTGGCATTCATAGTCTTTGACAAAATACTCTTGATCTCCCGGTTGGGGACATCAACTTGTCCGCTTGCTTGAGGATGGTAGGGAGTTGAGACTTTGTGAGTGAAACCATACTTGGTGAGTAAGGTATCAAAAGCCTTGTTACAAAAATGCGAACCCCCATCACTAATAATGGCCCTTGGGGTACCAAATCTCGTGAAGCTATTCTTTTTCAAGAATGCCATCACACTTCGAGCTTCGTTGTTGGGTAAATCCACGACTTCAACCCATTTTGACACATAGTCCACAGCTACCAAAATGTAAGTGTTCCCACAAGAGCTCACGAATGGTCCCATGAAATCAATATCCCAAACATCAAAGATATCAATTTCCAAGATGGTGGTGAGGGGCATCTCATTCTTCTTAGAAATCCCACCGGCCCTTTGGCATTCATCACAACGTTTGACTAGATCACTAGCGTCCTTTTAGAGAGTAGGCCAATAGAATCCACAACTCAACACTTTTGTTGTCATTCCAGCTCCACCATTGTGACCACCACACGTTGAAGAGTGGAAAGCTTCAAGAATTCCCACTTGTTCTTCCTCCAGTACACATCGTCGGATCACACCATCAGTACATATCCGAAAGAGATACGGCTCATCCCAATAATAGTCGAGGTAATCTCGTTTGAGCTTCTTCCTTTGGTTTGAAGAGAACTCATTCGGTACAATGCCGCTTACAAGATAATTGGCTTAATCGGCAAACCACGACATCCCGGTCATTGAGACGGCTAGTAGTTGCTCGTTGGGAAATGAATCATTGATCTCAAGGCCGTCATGTAGCCTCCCCTCCTCCTCCAATCGGGACAAGTGGTCTGCCACTTTATTTTCACTACCCTTGCGGTCTTGAATCTCTAGATCAAACTCTTGCAATAGAAACACCTACCGCATTAATCGTGCCTTAGAATCTTTCTTGCTCATCAAATATCAAAGCGCCGCATGATCGGTGTGAATAATCACCTTTGTACCCATCAAATACGGGCGAAATTTCTCCATAGCAAAAACAATAACAAGTATCTCCTTTTCGGTCACTGTGTAGCTAGCTTGTGCATCATTCATGGTCTTGCTAGCATAGTAGACCGGATGGAAGATTTTGTTGATTCTTTGCCCTAACACCACTCCAACCGCCACATCGCTAGCATCACACATGAGCTCAAAAGGCAAGCTCTAATCCGATGCGGTAATAATAAGAGTAGCAGTCAACTTGAACTTAAGAAATTCCAATGCCTTCATACAATTTTCATTGAAATGGAACTTGGCATCCTTCTCCAAAAGTTTACACAAAGGGTTTACCACCTTGGAAAAGTCTTTGATGAATCGGCGATAGAAACCCGCATGACCCAAGAAGCTCCTCACTCCCTTCATGGATGTAGGGGGAGGGAGTTTCGAGATCACCTCAATTTTGGCCTTATCGACCTCAATACCATGCTTTGAAATTTTGTGGCCGAGGACAATGCCTTCCTCGACCATGAAGTGACACTTCTCCCAATTCAACACTATATTTGTCTCCTCACATCTAGCCAAGACCTTATCCAAATTGTTCAAGCAACCCTCAACAGAATTCCCAACCACGGAAAAATCATCCATGAAGACCTCAAGAATATCCTCCACCATGTTGGTGAAACTAGCCATCATACACCGTTGAAGAGTCGCTGGTGCATTACACAATCCAAAATGGCATCCTTGAAAACGAGGAAGTACCATAAGGACATGTGAAAGTGGTCTTCTCTAGGTCCTCGGGAGCAATAAGAATTTGATTGTAGCCCGAGTATCCATCAAGGAAGCAATAAAAAGCACGTCCAGCCAACCTATCAAGCATTTGATCAAGGAACGGAAGTGGGAAATGATCTTTCCGAGTGACTTTGTTGAGCTTCCTATAGTCCATGCACACTCTCAACCCAGTGACAGTTCTTGTGGGGATCAATTCATTCTTGTCATTTGTTACACAGTCATGCCCCCTTTCTCTGGGACACATTGCACCGGAGAGGTCCACGAGCTATCCGCCAATGTCCAATCGATTGCTCTTTTCCTCCTTTGTAGCACTTCCAATGTGGAATCCACCTGCATGTTAGTCAAACTCGAGGAAAGAATAACCGGTAAAGTAGAAGAAGGGCCAAGAAATTCATACCTGAGATGCGGAGGCAATGACTTTAACTCCAATGTGGGAGGTTCCTCGATTGAGGGCTTTGTTGGAGGAGTCTTCCGGTTCTCAACATCCAAGGATAACTTGCGGGGTTCATAAGTATACGACCCCATTCCTTGCAATGCATTTACATATTCCACATAGCTATCATTCTCCTCATCATCATCAAGATTGAGCAACACAGCTTCCAATTTGTCCTCAACATTCATTGTGGCACTAGCATCATTAACAATCACATCGGTCACTAAATCTATGAACGAACAAACTTCATTGCTATTCGGTTGCCTCATAGATTTGCACACATGGAAGACTACCTTTTCACCACCCACTCGGAAAGTGAGCTCACCGGCGTCCACACCAACAAGAGCCTTCCCCGTAGCAAGTAAAGGTCTACCCAAAATGATAGGCACCTCATAGTCCACTTCACAATGAAGAATCACAAAGTCTGCCGGGATGATGAACTTGTCAACACGAACTAACACATCATCAGTAATACCCAAAGTCCTCTTCATTGTTCGATCCGCCATTTGCAGCCTCATAGATGTGGGTCTTGGTTGCCCAATCCCTAAAGTTTTGAACGCCGAGTAGGGCATCAAGTTGATACTCGCCCCTAGATCATATAAGGCTTTGGCAAAGTCAGCACTCCCAATAGTACAAGGGATTGTAAAGGCGCTCGGATCTTCCAACTTAGGAGCCATTGAGTGCACAATTGCACTCACTTGATGTGTCATCTTAATTGTTTCACAATTCATCGATCTCTTCTTGGTTACCAAGTCCTTCATGAATTTTGCATATCCCGACATTTATTCTAAGGCTTCATTCAATGACACATTTATGGACAAACTCTTCATCATATCAATAAACTTTTTGTATTGGTTCTCACTATTTTGCTTTGCAAGCCTTTGAGGGTATGGAGGAGGAGTCCTTGGCATTGGTGCCTTAGCCTTTGGCACTACCGGTTCCGGCATGTCAATCACGTGTTCCCTAGATGGGTTCACTTCTTCCTGTGTCTCCTCCACATTTTCATCAATATCAATTCTCACTTCTTCATTAGCTTGAACCACATTACTTGGAGTCTCATCTTCTTCCACCAACACATCATCATCCACAATTCTTCTTTGATTTGAGGTGGTTGCCTCCTCTCGTTTTCCACTTCTTGTAGTCACGGCCATAGCATGTCCCGTATTATTCCCCCCCCCTCCCCTTCGGGTTTACCACCGTATCACTAGGTAGTGCCTCCTTACGACTAGTGTTTAATGCTTGCGAGATTTAGCCCAATTGAACCTCCGAATTGCGAATAGAAGTGTTGTGAGAGGCTAGTTGAGCAACGGAGTCGGCATTCTTCTCCATCATTTGTTTAAACATGTTCTCTATTTGACCCATTTCATTTTTAGAAGATCTCGGACCTTGAGAAGGATAGGAAGGTGGATTGCTCGGTTGTTGGAACATCGGGGGCCTTTGAAAACCCGACCCCCGGTTGTTGTTGTTCACCCTCCTTGGTTATTGCATCCCCAATTGCTTTGATTGTTGCCACCCCAATTGCCGTGGTTACCTTGATTATTCCAATTGCCTTGATTATTGTTACCACCACTCCAATTGCCTTTGTGGCCTTGGTTGTTCCAATTCCTTGATTTCCTTGTGACCGCCATTGTTGTTGATTTTGTCCTTGAGAATTGTTTCTTCGGCCTTGATATTTATTGGCATATTGAACTTCATCTTCTTGATCATTGAATGAATCACCTTGATCATAACCAAAATCATCTTGCACGAATTGTTCCGGATGGTTTGCATTTGTTGACCTTGTTCCCGTCTCTTGTTTATCATCATATTCACACCTTCTATCACATTCACTTGTTTCGGCCCTTGAACTTGTTGAAGCTGAGCTTTGGCCAATTGGTTCATTGTAGTTGTCAACTCGGCAATAGCTTGCCCATGATCATGTATCTCCTTGTGTAGGTGAATGATATTTGGGTCACCTTGAGGAACATTGGCTCTACGTTTCCATGCCGATGAGGTATCCGCCATCCAATCAAGAATTTCACAAGCTTCGACATAAGGCGTGTCCATGAAGTTCCCACCGGCGAGTTGATGTACCACACATTGATTCGTTGTGTTGATCCCCCTGTAGAAGGTTTGTTGGATCATGGCCTTAGTCATATCATTGTTCGGGCACTCCTTAACCATGGTATGATATCTTTCCCAAATCTCGTGCAATGGCTCATTGGGTTCTTGCTTGAACGCAAGAATCTCATCCCGAAGTGTAGCCATATGTCCCGGAGAGAAGAATTTGGCAATGAATTTTTCCGCCAAATCATCCCATGTGTGGATGGAATGATTGGGCAATCTCTCTAACCAGTCCAATGCTTTTCCCCATAGAGAAAAGGGAATAGCCTCAACCGCAGCGAGTCCTCGAAGACATTGGTTTGCTTGCTCCCCCAACAAGTATCGACGAACCCTTTTAGATTCTTGTATTCATTTTGACTTAGAGCCCCAGTGAAGAATCCCCGTTGCTCAAGTAGTGTAATCATCATATTGGTGATTTGAAAGTTGCCCGCCCTAATGCGGGACGGGACAATGGCACTTGTATAACCCTCGTTTGGCAACATCCGGTGACCTGCCGCTCTTGGTGGAGGTGGGGGAGGGACTGAAACATTATCATGAGGCGGTCGACCTCTTCTATTTGCTTAAGGTTCAAGAGGAACCTCATCCACTTGGTCATCATCCACATGCTCCCCCATTGGCAAATTCCCAATGGGCTTGTTGTTGAGAGACATTTTCGTACCTAAAATCAATTCAAAAACAAAATTAGTGACTCAGAAGGAAAAGAAGACAAATCACACAAAACTTAGATATATAGCTAAATCTATTTGACTACCTGGCAACAACGCCAAAAATTGATGTCGTCCAAACTCACACCACAAATATAGGCAGTGAGGCAGTCGATGCAATAATAAAACCCAACGCAAGTTGGAGTCGAATCCACGGGGAATTAGAATTGGGATTAGGTATATATTTAGTGTAATTGTATGATGTGCCTCAAATTACACTTCCACATTCTTGTTTGTTGTTTCTACTTCAACTTTAGGCTATTGATTGCAATTATAAAACTAGAAGACAATATTTTTGGTTTTGATTGTTTTTCAAATGATAAAAGATCTAGGGTCGTGACTTCCACATAGGTGGTTACCTAATGGGTTGTAAAATTTAGGTCAAGTTTGATTAGTTGGGGTTGTCATATAGCAATCACACGCAATTACCCACTCTATACCTCTCGATAGTTTGAGTGATTTTGCCCAATTTGACTTTTTCTCAAGTCCAAATGGGTATTGCACAAAACAAGTGATATATGATCAAGTCGGGTCTTACTATCTCTAGATTTGACCCTTTAGTTGGGGCTATCAATTTCTTGAGTTCACCCAAATTTCTTGTTAGTCAAGTTTTCCTAGACTTTTTCTCTCTTTTTCAAGTAGAGACTAAGTCAATAAGGCATGAATCAATGCTTGCAACCATTATTCTTGTATTCAAGAAATAACTAAGCTAAATATCACTAACCCAATCACAAACAATCCCTAAATCAAACACCATTAAGTACCCACACTAGGGTTGGGCCACAACCCTAGCTAGAAATTTAGCTACTCATGAAAATGCAGAAATTAAAGAAGGAATTAAGATAGAATGCATAATAATTGATTAGGGAAAGAAAATCTAATGTTTAGAAGCTAATCTAGTACAATATTACTCAAAACAGTAAAGAAAAACGGCTCAAGTGCTCTTCCAAAATAAAACTTGACCTAAAAATGGTAAAAAGTTCTATTTATACTAAGCTAAAAATATCTGACAAAAATGTCCCTGCGGAGGTTGTGCGGCCGCACAATTCTATGTGCGGTCCACACTCTGAGTTTGACTGGTCAACTGGGCCTTCTGTGGTCACATAAAAGTGGGATGCGGTCGCACTTTATTTGATTGTGCGGACCGCACAATTCTGGTACGGTCGCACACTTGAACTTGGACTAGAACATGGATCTCTGATTCTCCTCTTCTGCGGACCACATAATTGTAAGGCGGCCGCAAAGTTTTGGTGCGGCCCGCATATCTTCAGCCTGCCCAAAAACTAATTCTCTGAATCTCCTCTTCTGCGGCCGCACAATAATTGTCGGTCCGCATACTCTGAAGAAATACTGACATTTCTCTTTCCTTGTTTTTCGGTCGCACACAGTATTGTGCGGTCCGCTCTGTGGGCCTGTTTGCCTTGTTTTGGTCCTTGTACACTTTGGAATCATTTATGAGTTGATTTTGACTTCTTTGGCACGTTTTCCAATATTCCTGCACGAAAGCACATTTCATTAGTTCTCGGGAATACCTTTAAGCATTTTAGAGCTAAAACGCAAGTAAAAGAGAGCAAATAAGCGATCAAAATCCCTACTTATCAGTGACGGATACAAAATTCACCGGTCGGGTTTTCACATGAAAACTTATAAGCTTACAAAAAGGGGTATCATCAAACTCAAAGCCGAGTCATGGATTCTATCAACTAATTATTATTTCACAAATGCTATTCGTTATTGTCCAATCTATTAGGCATACACTAAATCTGAATAGAGTTGTACCTTTTGAGAAATCGAAGCAATAACAAATCACATTGATCATAATAACTATATCAAGATTAGGAGTGTAAGCTCATTTAATGAATCAGAGAAAATATTTTATATATATTCAGTACAAAAAATATCTTTTCTCTACTTGGTCCGTTCAATATACACTAAGTATACTAGTACAAGAAGTTGGAGTAAAACAACACTCATAATTAAGATAAATTATACTTTAATCTTGTGCTACAATCATCAAGATATTTTTCCCAACAATATCTTCAATTGTGAACATAGTTTATTAATTATGAGAATCGATCGACAATTTAATCTTCTGTGCATGAGGTAAGACTTCATGCGCTAAATTGTCTACTACATAACTAAAGCACACACATGTAACAAATGATCTATTTAAAATAATACTTTATTGAATTGGATAAATAATATAAATAAATATTCCATAAATAATAAAACATGTAAAATATACTATAACTAAACCACATTGTTAATAGTATATCCCAACGGTAATTTCGTAAGTGTTCCAAGAAAATTTCTTTTCAAAGAAATTTATTAAGTGGGCATTTGGACATAAGAATTGTAAAATTCTAAAATATGGTGAAAAATTTTTTCAAGTGAAAATGGTATTTGAAATTTAGAGTTATGTTTGGACATGAATATTAATTTTGGGTTGTCTTTGAAGTTTTGTGAGTGATTTGAGTGAAAATTTGAAAAACAGTTTTTTGGAGTTTTTCAAATTTTCGAAAATTTCCAAATTGGATCTTCAAGCGAAAATTGGAAATTTTATGAACAAACGCCGATTTCGAAAAAAGTGAAAATTTTTTGGAAAAAAGAAATTCTTATGTCCAAACGGGCTCTAAGTGTCTAAATTTAAAAAAAAGGTTAAAAAGAAGATTTTCACAAATATTTAACCAAATTAAACAAGTTTGATAAACTTTATTTTTTTTCCTCTCTCCGTTTCCATGTGTGTGATATTCAACTTCGAGGGTGGCACATACATGTAGTTTTCGATACCACTATCAATGCGATTTAATTAATGATAACATGCCATTTTTTTTATTTTTGAAATTATCATATTAGACTTCTTATAATAAGAAATTACCTGTTATTGTTTATCAACTGAACATGAAGGTATAAAAATATCCACAATGTTAGTACACAAAAATTAAACTTATACCAATTAAGTTAAGTTTTACAACCAAGATATGGTCAATTTTAGGCCACTACTTGTTAGCCCCGTCGGTGCCACTGTCAACTGATTTCCTCATGTTTGGTTGTGATGAATCCAAATAGTTTTATGTAATGTCAACATTCATTTATTATATATTCAAATTTCTCACGCGTTTTAATTTACTGTTGGAATCACTGGAATTAATAAAAAGTGCGCTAGATTGAATAAGGAAAAGCGCTAATTACAGTTAGTGTATTCATTAATGAACATCAAAAGAAGATAATGCTTTTGCCGTAATAATTAAATATATGTCCTTAGACGAAAAAGGTTGCTCCCGGTATTACCCAACGTTGTACGCAAAATAAATTTGGTACCAATTATTATTTCAATTTATGTGAATCTGTTTGACTAGACACAGAGTTTAAGAAAAAATAAAAACTTTTGAAATTTGTGGTCCTAAACAAGTTAAAAAGGGGCCCAGAATATTTGTGTGGTTATAAAAACTTCTCATTAATGGTAGAATTGTAAGTTTAAGCTAAATTATTACCAAAGAATCCTCTCAGAAGCCCATGTTTATTGTCAAAAACGAGACCTTTACGGGTCTGATTCTGATGGCTTGGCTCCTTGTACCGCCGTGCAAATTTAGAAAGGGATCATTCTTTTTGGAACGGACCAAAAAGGAAATAGGTTGACATAAACTGAGACAGAAGAAGTAATTTACAACCTAGTCTAGTATTAATATGGTCTGATATGAGCCTAAATGCACGTAAGCTTTCGCAATACATCACTAGTAAAATCTAACTCTTACTTCTTCATACATTTAACATTACGCTTATAGTTTTTCATTGTCAAACTTGTTTAAAGTGTTACTTATTTAGATATTATTTATTTCTTCCATTTCAATTTACATGATATATTATCTTATTAATCCGTCAAAATAAATAATATTTTTTATACTTAAAAATAATTTAACTTTAAACGTTATATTTTATCTATTTTGTTCTTAATATGAAAATTTTTTAGTCATACAAATATTATTATAAAATATTTTATAATTACAAATTTCAAAAAAATAAAAAATTCTCAAAGTTTCTGTTGAGTCAAATTATGTTACACAAATAGAGTACAGTGATATTTTTCTCATTGGTCGGAAACGACTAACTTTAAAATAGTTTTTGAATAATATCCTTCGACTTTTAAAAAATATAATAAAATATATTTTCAACTTTTTTTTCCATCTTTACTCAAATAGCCGTCCATATTAATTGTTTATTTTTTTAACTATATACATAGTTTATACATTAATTATACACAATTATACATATATAATAGATAAATTATGCATATATTATTTATTCACCGATTATTTTAATTTAAACGGTTGGATAAACGACTATTTGACTTAATTATTCTAAAATATTCGGGGCCTTCCCTAGACAGAGAAGCCAAAATTCTACTGCCAAAAGAGTCAACAAATGGTCCCTTTTAGGATCTGTGACAGGTTTGGTGTGAGGGGAAGGAGTTGGCTCCGTGTAGAAACCGTGGGTCCCGAGAAGTTTCCTGCGCAGTCTCGTAGGAATACTATACTACCTAGTCTACCACAGACTCCTAAAAAAAGAAATTACTCCTATTAAAAACAATATAAAAGGAAGTTAAGGTGCTGTTATAGATTTCAACGTGCTCGGTTAAGTTGATAGGTTTAAAAATTTTAAATTTATCAGCTGTTCATGTAAGCTAATTGGACAATTACGTAGTTTTAAAATTAATCCAACTATTACATCATTTAAAAATTAGTGCAAATAAGTCTATATGTTAAGTAGTTGATTGAAGTCGGTCATAATATTAAACGAACGAAAATCAAATCCAAGTAATGAAGAAAGTATGTTGACATCAAGAGGAGTTATCAATGAGCTGTAATGAAGATACTGGAAGACCATAGTTCAAATAGCAGCAAGAAGAAAACATTAGGTCTTTTTTTTTTTTTTTGCTTTCCGCCCGTTCGAGATCCTTATATATAAATTCAAGAAGCTAGAAGACCATAGTTCGAATAGCAGCAAGAAGAAAATATTAGGTTTCTTTTTTTTCTTTTTTGGTCTGAATTTTAATGGAGTCAATTTTTTGTTTTTATTTCTCTGAATATATATTGATGGAATCATTATTTTTTGTTTTTCACCCATCCTGTATTCGCATTGAAGTTTTATTAATTTAAATTTATGTTAGATAGGATCCTATTAAAGTGAAAGTGCCCCGGCACGTATTTAAAGCCCGTTTGGACATATTTTTTTTTTTTCAAAAAATTTTCACTTTTTTCGAAATCAGTGTTTGGCCATAAAATTTATAATTTTCACTTGAAGATGAATTTTGGAATTTTTCGAAAATTTAAAAAACTCCAAAAAGTTATTTTTCAAAATTTTCACTCAGATCACTCACACAACTTCCAAAACAACCCAAAATTATATTCATCTCCAAACATAATTCTAATTTTCAAAGACCAATTTTATTTTTATTTTGGAATATTACAATTCTTATGTCCAAACGCCCACTTAATTATTTCAGATAAGCGCAAACTAAGCGAAAAGAACCGCTATCAAAAA
Organism: Nicotiana attenuata; assembly: GCF_001879085.1. Lineage (NCBI taxonomy): Eukaryota > Viridiplantae > Streptophyta > Magnoliopsida > Solanales > Solanaceae > Nicotiana > Nicotiana attenuata. Next base: position 52,508 of record NW_017672139.1, on the reverse strand, counting down.
TAAAAAGGCCAAAAAAGAAAAACATGAACATTCAATTAAAAATAGCATTAAACCTAGTCGTGAGTGAGCCGAGAAGCTTGTCCTTCAAAATAGTTGACTTTGTTCTTCTTCTCACAGGCATTTTCATCACGTGGAAGGCGCCGCAGTATTCGGGCCGGTGGATTTCTTCTTCTTCTATGCTTTATTGCGAACAAGTCAAACACAGTCTTGACGATTTGAGACGAAACCCGCCTTAATCATGGGTCCCACTGCCACCTGTCGCCCACCCTTGACGCACCACCTTACGTTTATTTTCTCAAAAATCTTCTCCTCTCTTTTCTCCACGATTTGACCACACACACCTTTTCTACACGCATCAAATCAACTTAATTGTTTGCTCTACGTAAGTCTACCATCAAATAGAGTAACTCTTTATATATACCTGTGTCCATTGCATCTGTAAAAAATTTCTTAGACCCTTCAAAATCAGTTTTTTCTTTATTTCACCTTTCATATTTCTCTTCTTCTTATCTTGATCTTACACCATTGTTTTTTCTCTTTGCTTTGGATATATATTCCTTCTTTGGTTTCTTGATTTATGGACAAAGCTGGATGGGGACTTACCCTTGAAAATATTTCTGAACATCAAGTGGGGTTCTTCAAGAACAAGCCAGTTTATGGTTTTAACTTAAGTCCTAGGTTGAATAACATGAATATGAACCCTAGGGAGGAGCAAGCTTCTTTTTCATCAGCTGATGAGAAAAGGGTGATGTTAAATGAAGTTGATTTCTTCTCTGATAAGAGGATCATGCCTATGGATGTTGTTATAAAGAAGGAAGATTCTCATGGTGAAAATACTACGAGTACGAGGTCTGAATTGCTTGTAAATGTAAGTGATATGATCGACTACTTTTTTTTCTTGTTTATTCAAATTGACCATAAAATTGTTCATATTCTAATGATGGATCCCTTTAATATATAGACTGGTTTGCAACTTGTGAGTGTGAACACTGGTAGTGATCAATCAACGGTGGATGATGGGATTTCATCAGAGATAGAAGATAAAAGAGCCAAAATTGAGGTAATTATATGAAGACTATAATTTGTTTGACCACAAAATCCTCAATTAAGTTGTAGTACTTTCCTTGATTTTGTTATTGAATTATATCTAATTTTGTTTTGTCTTAATTCACACCAGTTGGCACAATTGCAAGTTGAACTCGGAAGAATGAATGCTGAAAATCAGCGTTTGAGAGAGATGCTTACTCAGGTCAGCAACAATTATACTGCACTTCAGATGCATCTTGTCACACTCATGCAACAGCAGCAACAAAATATTTCAAGAACTCAAAATGACCACGAGGTATATATTTCCCAAGAATTGTTTTTTATTATAATTTTTAAGATTTATTGGACTGTATTTTAGTCTTCAATTGGTAATTAGTTTGAATAGTTAGTTTAAGTGTTTTCTAAAATTTTGTTCAGATTGTGGAAGCAAAGCATGAAGAAAAAGATGGAAATATGGTTCCAAGACAATTCTTAGAGTTAGGTCCAAATGACGAGCCATATTCTCTTAATTCCCATTATTCTTCATCAGAAGAAAGAACAGTTTCTGAATCACCTCGGAACAAGGGTATTGGTAGAGAAGAAACTCCAGAATCTGAAAGTAACAAGGTTCCCAAATTGAATTCCTCAAACCCAATTGATCAAGCAACAGATCAGGCAACCATGAGGAAAGCTCGTGTTTCTGTTCGTGCCCGATCAGAAGCTCCCATGGTACATCACTTTTTCTTAAGTTTAATTAGTTTGAATGTACTGTTTAAATGAAGAGTTTAACTCTATACACTGACAGCGTAAAAAATATTTTATACAATTTGACCGTTTATAAGAGAATTATACGCATGTTGATCTCTATGATACATTAATTATAACCCAGTGAAGATGGTAACTAACATGTTAAATTACATGGATAATGTAAGAAAAAATTACTATATTCTGTGTATAACTTATCCTTCAATATTAAAATATGCTACTGGTGGTACCTATTTAGCATGTAAAACATTTATTCATATATTGGAATATTTGCAGATTAGCGACGGATGCCAGTGGAGAAAATATGGACAAAAGATGGCGAAAGGCAATCCATGTCCCCGAGCTTATTATCGATGCACCATGGCTGTAGGTTGTCCAGTGCGCAAACAGGTACTGCTTATTATCAATTTTGAACTCCTCTTCAATTTATTACCAACTGTTAGAACTTATATATTGGAGTTTATACCCTATGTATCTTATTTGCTTAATGAAGTTTTATACCATCATCCGTAAATTGATACTCCCTCCGGTCCAAAATAAGTGATTTTTTGGCTTTTTTCCTGTGGTCCAAAATAAGTGATTTTTCCAGATTTCAAGAATGAATTAATTATTTTTTCCTACATTGTCCTTGGAGTAAATAGTGTTGGATTATATGTTAGGAGTGTTTATGTGAGATAGTAAAGGTTAATATGGTCAATTCCATTGCTAATTAATGCTAAAATGTTGATTTCTTAATGTGTGAAAACATCCAAAAAATCACTTATTTTGGACCGGAGGAAGTATACAACATGTGACTTTTGATATCAAACTTGATATAATAACCTGAAATTAGACTACTAATAACCTGTTAAAATCGGTGAAATTGCACTAATAGTATAAATTTTGGTTATACTATCAGAGTATAACTTAAAAATTATTATAGTAAAGTGTGAGTTTGATAAATTGACGTGAAGTCTAAAAAGTTGCTTTGTTTAAATTGTCCAGGTGCAAAGGTGTGCTGAGGACAGGACAATTTTGACTACAACTTATGAAGGAACACATAACCACCCCCTACCACCAGCAGCCATGGCTATGGCATCAACAACATCAGCTGCTGCAAATATGCTGCTTTCAGGTCCCATGCCAAGTGCAGACGGATTAATGAATCCGAATTTCATAGCGCGGACTATTCTTCCGTGTTCGCCAAGCGTGGCAACCATTTCAGCATCAGCACCTTTTCCAACTATAACATTGGACCTAACTCAAAACCAAAATTCATTATCGCCTTATCATCAAAGAACTCATCCAACTGCTCAATTTCAAGTTCCTTTTCCAATAGGCCCTCATAATCCAAATTTTATTACTTCAATGCCACCACCACCAATGCCTCAGAGTTTACATAACCAATCAAAGTTTTCAGGCCTACAAGTTTCTCAAGACATTCATCATCAACCTCCACAACATGCACTGAACCAACCATCATTTTCTGACACACTTAATGCTGCCACGGCGGCCATCACAGCGGATCCCAACTTCACGGCCGCTCTGGCCGCCGCCATCTCGTCCATTATTACTGGTTCTCAAAAAGAACAGTAGTAGTTGTGATATCTTTGTAAAACTGTTAATTACTACTCTAATAGTTTCTTCATTGTTTTTTCCTTTTTTGATCTCTGAGGCTATTTTGGACTGAAACTATTGAAGTTGAATATACATGTTCATATCTTTTTGTTTGACGTTGTGTTCGTATCCGGAGGGAAAGGGGTTTTAGGAGACGAATGATATATTTTCATTCTTTCATTTTGTTACCTTCAAAATATTCTGGTTTTGTATTTCGGTATGTACATGAAACGAAGCAGTATATTAGTCGTTGCTTAATCACATCCCTTTTTTCAATACTGTGTTGGAGCTAAATAAATACCTCTGTGTAAATATTTTTATTGTACCATTCGATTTCCTAATAGTCTGATTTGAAGAGAAAAAACTGAAAAGAGTAGACAAAGTTGAGATAGAAAATAATCGCCAAGATACGACAAGAAGTAGCAATCAAATGTTTGAAAGGTATGTTTAGATACAATTTAATGAATATACGGACAGTATTGTTTAACTTAAAATTTGGATAATAAGTTAAACCAATTAAATTTATAGTATTATACCACAAGCAATCGTTTCTATTCAATTGAATCTATCATATTAAGTGAAAAGCAGATCGAGCAAATCAAATTGTTTACCTGTCAAACGGTATAGTTGAATTTGTTGCGTGGTTCACTAATTTTATCCCAAAATGATAAATAAATTAAATGAAAAATTTGACTTAGCGTTGAAATCTAAAGAAATAGCAAGGTTGGTTCTGGGAGTAAGGCTTCCGAGGACAGCGATAAGAACAGTACTAGATAGAAAATAAAGTTATATTATTCAGCTTGAGAATAAAATGTAGCATAAGTTTTTTTCCAAAGATTTCCTCCATTAAAATGATTGTTGAAGCCACTAATTATAGCTATACCTAGGTAACAAGATCCTAGGATCAAACCTCTCTTAAATGACAATAAAGGGGGCCATTGATGAATATGTAACGGTAGGCCATGAATGCCAAAATTCTCTGCAGCAGCTGCATATTTAATACTAAGGAATATTCTTCATTAAATATCATCTGGTGAAACATCCGTTTGCTCCCGTTGGCAGTGTTCCCATCAAGATCTACCCCGTACCAACCGAAGCCGTTGTCCTCGGTCTTGGTTTTCACTCGATTTATCTTCTGAGTGCCTCCGGTTCCACGCGTCTCGCCATCATTCGAGCATTTAATATAAACCAATTTTATTCTATATAGATAGTTCTCCTGCTTTCCGGTGGCACATCTTTGTGTCATCGAAAAGTTGGTGAAGATTCCTTTCGTGGCGGGAAATTTTCTGAACCCTTCTAAATAGTTTCTAATGCTTGACAAGACACATATCTCCTCGCATTTAATACCCTGAACACGTGTTACCCCATGATTTAGCAATATTTTCACAGGTTCTCGAGCTAATCATGACCACGATTTTAGCCGACTATACCTTTACTTATATGCCTCATTCTTCTTCTTTCACTTCTAACAACTTCATAAGCTTTCTTAACCTCTTTGCACTTAGCTTCCTTCTGCTTTCATATCTCTCCGATCTTCTTCAAAAAGCTCTATCATATCCTTATTATTATGGCTTCCCCCCACTAAATCTTCCAAGAACTCCGGTTTTCTCTTCGGTGGAAGCCCGAAGAGGAGTAAACATAAGGAAGTTGATGCTGATGATGATCCTCCTATGGTGTGCACCATCATACCTAAACATCTGAACACTACCAAAGATTTCGAAGAGAAGTTCCCCACTTCAAACCCTCAAACTTGGGCGGTTGGTAAATATCCATCTTCTATTCACCCTTCTAGTATTCTTGCTATGAAGGAGGTCTGTAACTGCCATGCCCTAGTATTATTGCTCCGATCTGGTGGAGCGGGTAACCTTCACTAAGAAGATTTTCATGTACGTTTACACGTACCCCTTAACTTTGGGCACATTCTCATTCAGAGGGGGACTTGACCCCATGATTTTGGAGTTTCGCCACCGGTATCAAGTCTGCTTGGCACAAGTAGGCCCCTCCCTGTGGCGAACGGTGGCTAGTCTGTAGTGGCTGTGCTTGGAAACGAGGGAGACCCTCACCCTAGCACATATGATGAACCTCTACTCCACCAAACTTATTTGTGGGGGAGTAATAAATTTTAGCAAGCATGGCCACCATGCTTTGCTTACCATCATGGATGATGACAATGACCATGGATGGATGGAGAGGTTTGTCATCATTTCTACCAGGGATATCATCACGGACACAATTCTATCTTTCCCTGAATCTTGGAATCGTTCACGTAAGTTCAAAACCTATATCTTTCTCCGAAAAAGTGAAAGTGCAAGAGGGGGGTGAATTGCTTATTTTTAACAACTTTTATCAGTGGTTGACCAGATCAACTATTAGTCGACTTGAGGTAAGGATAAGATAATGATAATAAATGCAGAATTTAAATGCAGGAAGTAAAGACACCGAAATTTTTATACTGGTTCAGATTCAATGTGAATCCTAGTCGAGTCCCCTTGGGTTGCAAGGGTGTTCTCTTTCAGTGATTGTTGTTTCGTGAGTATAGACTGAATGGCGTAGCTTTACAACAATAACTTAGTCTCTATATCTCTATTCTCTTTTCTTGATACAATGCCTCACTAGTGTTTATCTCTTTTTCTTTTCTCTCTTAGTTACACGCAGATCTAATGAAACTACAATGCTTGTTCGGAGTAGACCAAAAAGAGGGTAGATGGTTCGATCAAAGTATGTGTCTCCAAGTCTTAAGGTTACGTATAAATACTTTGTAGGAGACCGTTGAAACAGAAGAGATATGCCAACCCAAGAGATTTGATCCTTGGAAGAAATTGATTCTTTCCAAGAATAAGGTTAATTCACGTTACTCTTCCTTGACAGCTTTCCATCTTTAAGTTTTGATAGCTGCCAGATTTGCTCCTTGAATCTGGTTCCTTGCAGTAATAGCTTCTGATTGATTATCTTGCCGGATCTTCAGTGCTTCTTTTCCTTTTTAACGCTGATTCCTTTCCTTTGATTACTTCAATCAATCCTTTTGAATGCTTCAATCAATCTCTGATTGATTTCTTCCTTCAGCTTTGATTGCTTCTCTTTTTGCACTTCGATCTTGGTTGATTTCCTTGAGTCCCTACACCAAAAGCAATTATATTATTTTTCACCATTAAAACTAAAACCTAACAATCTCCCCCTTTTGATGATGACAAAAAAGAATATATATAAACACCAGTTAACTTCTCTGTATTTTACTCCCCCTCAATGATGCAGTTGACTCCCCCTCAATAGGTACCGTTGGGACTACTTCGTTTAGTCGACTTATCTTGTAGGATCTATTGTCGACTCCCCCTGCAATGGATGTACCTGCACGAATATATGTATAGCCTTCTCCCCCTTTTTGACATCAGCAAAGAGGGGATAAAAAATAAGAATACACCAGATACTAAAGCAGAATACATAACATAAGATGCATGAGAGGCATGCAGATTTATAGTAAAACAAAGCAAAAAATCATCCAACGACTGGTTATCCAGTCCAAAACAGCAAAACAAAAAAATTGTTTGAAACTTCGACACTAATGACGCAAGAAATAGAATAGAGTGTTGCAAATCGCCTCCTTCAGTTGTTCAAAGCTGGCATTAGCTGAGTCGGTCACTCCATCAAGCTTGTCGTGTACTTCCTTGAATGCCCTGACTACGTTTTCCCTAACTCTGAGTATTGCAACCCTTATCTTTGAAACATCAGACCCTGTCTCTTTGGAGATTGCATGTATATCCCCAACAGTGGACTAAGTAGCAACAAGGAGATCTTTGATGGTGTTCAGTTGGTTGTAAATGGCAGTCAGTTTCTCAACAAGGCCAGGATTACTAAGATTGTGATGGGAAGCAGAGGCTTTGGTCTTGGGATCAGGTTGAACATGCTTGACTTCACTTTCCTGTTTCTTAACCCAGGAGCCCTTCACACACACATACCCCATACTAGCAAATGCCCTAGAATTGTAAGATTTTGAAACAGAGATGAAGGGATATTCAGAGATAGAGATATTGTGAGCTTCAAGAATGTGAGTGATGGCCATGTCATAGGGTAGACTGGTGGCATCATCAGCACTTTCAATCATCAAATTTATGACCAGGAGGACATTTTGATCTTGAGTTTGGTTACAAGGTAGTAGACAAGAAAGGTATTTTGAGAGAAGGTGAAGAAAGAGCCAGTACGAGGGAGTAGAGTAGTTGCAACAATGTGGGCTAGAACACGAGTTTCAAAGCTAACATCACTTGGACCTAACTGGTTAGGGAGGGATTCATATGAACACTCAGCAATACAACATTTTGCTTGATCAAAGGTGATTTCAAAGTCATTAGGCCAAGAATTTTTGAAAAGCATAGGAAAACCAGAATACTTACACCGAAAAATTGAGTCAAACATGGCACAATAAGAACAATGCGCTTTCCTAACACTAATGATTCCAACTTGTCAGACTTACTAGAGAGAAGATTGGCATAAAACATTCTCACCAAGAGTTCATAGACTTTAGGAGGGGGAACAAATAGGAATTTTGACCAACCTTTATAAACAAACAGATTTTTTACCTTACAGTTTAAGGTTTCCATGTTATCAAGGTTGACTACTCCGCCATGAGCGATTGGCTTGTCTTTCAGAGCAATGAAAAAATCCATGTTTGGAGAATCCAAGAATTTAGGTCAGATTCTAAAGAACTTGAAAGATCTATTTTGGATTTCTTTGGAGTAAATGATTCAGAAGGTTCTTCCAAAGGCCTTTTTCCTAGGGCTTTTTCTCCTAGAGGATGAGAATGATCTGAGAGTTCTGCCTGAGAGGAGGCAAAATGTTCTGAGTGGCCGGACCCTAGGTCTACATGTTCAGGTGGCTGGGAAGAAGGTTTTCCTCTGGAACGAGTACTTTTCTTGGTGGAGCCCGAGGGATTTTTTGAGTTTTTAGCCATGAAGTAAACTGTTTGGAGAGAGTTTCGGAGAGGGTTTTTGGGAGGGTTTCTAGGCGATGGGAACGATGGAGATTGAAAGAGGGTTTCAGAGATTAAAAAGGGATTTCTGACGGTTGGGTACAAGAAAGGAAAGGGTGTCAATTGAACAGGCGTGATGATTGGTTTTCCTTTCTTGAAAGCTGCAACTAATGGGAAATGAGAGGAAAAGAGAGGGAATTCGGAGGCGAAATTAATGACTATGAAAAGAAAAAGTTTAAACATTAGGCATACAAGATATAACAATATCACATAGGTCCTAATATTAATGATTAATGAAAATAATACCAAGTAATTCTCTTAAAGAGCAAAATCTATCTTCATGCAAAGGCTTATTGAAAATATCTGCTAATTGATCAGTAGTACCAACAAAAGATTATACTATATTTCCCTTAAGAACATGATCTTTAATGAAATGATGGTTGATGTCTATATGCTTAGCCCTAGAGTGATGCATAGGATTTTTTGTGAGACATATATCACTAGAGTTATCACAGAAAATTGGAATGGGTTTAAAAAATAGTTCATAGTCACCCAATTAATGATACATCCATAATAGTTGTGCAAAACACTGTCCAATGACGATATACTCAGCCTCAATTGTGGATAATGCAACTGATCCTTGCTTTTTACCGTTCCAAGATATCAGTGTTTTTCCAAGTAATTGACATGTCCTGCTGGTGCTTTTTCTATCTTCCTTATCACTTGAAAGATCAACATCTAAAAAATCTTGTAGTTTTAAATTGTTAGAGCGTGGATACCTTAATTCGTGAGAAACAGTTCCAATTAATGAGATATCAAATAATTCTCTTTACTGCAGTCAGATGTGATTCTTTAGGAGCTGACTGAAACCTGGCACATTTACAAACACTAAACATAATATCTAGTCGACTAGTAATTAGATAAAGAAGAGAGCCAATCATTCCACGATATGTAGTTTCATCAATAGGATTTCCCTGTTCATCTTTGTCAAGACTCGTTGAAGGACTCATTGGTGTGCCAATGTCTTTAGCACTACTCATACCAGACTTCTGAATCAACTCCTTTGTGTATTTTGTCTAACATATAAACGTTCTTTCTTTAGATTGTTGAATTTGAAGTCCAAGAAAGAACGTTAGCTCTCCCATCATACTCATTTCAAACTCACTTTGCATAAGATTCGAAAATTCCTTGCACAGAAGAGGATTAGCACTACCAAAAATAATATCATAAACGTAAACTTGAATAATGAGATTACCTTCTGATGATCTTTTAATAAAAAGGGTAGTGTCTACTTTACCTCTTGTAAATTCGTGATCAAGAAGAAATGAGCTTGGTCTTTCATATCATGCTCGTGGAGCTTGTTTGAGTCCATACAATGCTTTGGTCAATTTGTACACATGGTAGGGAAACTTTGAATCTTCAAATCCAGGAGGTTGTTTTGCAAATACTTCCTCCTCAATGAAACCATTTAAAAAGGCACTTTTGACATCCATCTGAAAGAGCCTAAATCTTTTAAAGGATGCATATGCAAGAAGAATTTGTATTGATTCCAGTCGAGCTACTAGGGAAAAGGTTTCGTCGCAGTCGACTCCTTCCTGTTGTGAGTATCCTTGAGCTACTAATCTGGCTTTTTTCTCACAACCTTTCCATCCTCATCTAGCTTATTTCTAAAAACCCATTTGTTCCAATTACAGGAGCGTTTTCAGGCTTAGGCAGCAGTTTCCACACTTGATTTTTGTCAAATTGATCTAGCTCTTCCTGCATTGCTTGTAACCAGCTTGAGTCTTTTAGAGATTCCTCTATTTTCTTTGGTTCAATCTGGGAAATCACTGCTATGTTTGGTTTCTTCTTGAGAGCTCCCCTGGTTTTCATTCCTTGGCTTGGGTCTCCTATGATAAACTTTTGAGGATATTCTGGTTCACTTCTCCATTCATTTGGACGAATTGTACTTGTATGAGTAGGGTTCGCAAATTGGTTAAAAGAAAACAGTTAACCGCCCATATTATCCACTAAAAAATGGGTTGGATAATGAACTTTTTGAAAACGGGTCAAATATGGATAAGAACCATATTATCCATTTAGAAAATGGATAATCAATAGGTAACCAATGGATAACCAATGGGTCTAACTTTTACATTTGTAAAGCCTCAAATTGGGGTTCCTCAAGTTAGGGAGACTAAGAATTCTCCCAAAAGTGATCATATGCAAGAAATCATGGATAATATAGTTACTCATATTATCCGCCGGTTAACCCGTTCTTTATCCATATTAATATGGGTCGGGTCAGATAATTTATCCGTTTTCGACCCGAACCATATCCGACCCGACCCGCCCGTATGCCACTCCTATGTATGAGTAGTTGAATCCTTCGAAGATTCCGATTAACTGTTGCTAATCTCATTAGTTGACTCCATGACACCATCTGGTTTATTAGTCGACTCCTGAGATTCGCTTGTCTCCTAAGTTTCTTGAATTTGATCTTCATCACCTGCAATAATTCCTTTCTCGGCCGAAGTGTTATTTTCATCAAAGATAACATGTACTGATTCTTCTATACATAGTGTGCATTTATTATAGACTCTAAAGGATCTACTATTTAATGAATAACCCCAAAAATACCTTCGTCACTTATTGTATCGAATTTTCCAAGATTGTTCTTACCATTATGGCGGATGAAACATTTGCTTCCAAACGGATGAAAGTAACTTATATTGGGTCGCTTACCTTACCACAATTCATAAGGAGTCTTCTTTAGGATGGGTCTTATGAGGCATCAGTTGAGAATATGACACGTTGTACTTACTCCTTCTGCCCAGAAGTAATTTGGCAATGAATATTCTAGTATCATAGTTCTTGCCATATCTTGCAGGGTCCTATTTTTCCGCTCAACAACTCCATTCTGTTGGGGTGACCTTGGAGCAGAGAAATTTTGGGTGTATCCTTGATTATTGCAATATCTTCAAATGCTCTACTTTCAAATTCTCCTCCATGATCACTTTGAATTGTTGTAATAAGATATCCCTTTTCTCTTTCGACTCTTTTACAGAAGATCTCAAAATTTTTCAAAGATTCATCTTTATGAGATAGAAGAATCACCCAAGTAAAGCGTGAGTAATCATCAACAATAACAAAAGCATATCATTTTCCTCTTATGCTAGCAGTTCTAATAGGTCCAAATAAGTCCATATGAAGCAATTGCAAAGGCTTTGATGTAGATACATTATCTTTGTTTTTGAAAGAGTTTCTGGCTTGTTTACTAATTTGACACGCATCACATATATGATTTCTAGAGAAATCGAGTTTAGATAAACCAATAACTAAATCATGCTTGGAAAGTTTCTCTATCAGATGCATGCTTGCATGACCAAGTTTCTTATGCCATAACCTTGGATCAACAGATATGGATGTTAAACAAATATGACCATCTGTATTTTCAAAACCTTCAAGAATATAGACAGTTCCATACCTTTTTCCTGGGAGCATTATTTTACCTGTCTCATCTTCAATAGCACAGCCTGTTTTCTTGAACTTTACTTCATACCCTGAGTCGCATAGCTGACTTATACTTAGAAGATTGTAGTTAAGTCCATCAACAAGATAAATTCAGTGATATCACAGTTATTATTGGAAGGAACCGTTCCGGTACCAACTATTTTTCCTTTTGAGTCATCACCAAATTTGACACTTCCTCCATCTATTTTTGTAACTTCTTTAAACAGGTTTTTGTCACCTGTCATTTGACTGGAACACACACTATCTAAGTACCATTTTCCTTTGTGACTCCTTCTGTGGTGTTCCAGCAAAATATAATTATCACTTCCTTTTAGGTACCCAAGCTTGCTTGGGTCCTTGTTGGTTAGTATTACTAGACTCAGGATTGTTTTTGGGTTTCCAAATCCACCGTGAGACGTTTGATTTACGAAATCGAAAAAAGAGTATTTATGTCCACTTTTGTTACAGTAGTGACACGTAGGTCCTGATCCATTTTTGGATCTTACATTTGTGTTAGTACTAGTGGACTCTGTTATGACAGGCCCTTCTCCAGTTGACTTGTAAGTTGCCTGGTTCGACTTGACAGAACTGTGACTGGTGGATTTGCGCACGCCATTTAGTTACATTTGCAATTCCTGAAACTCTTCTTGAAGTACTTCTTTTTCAATTTCGCATACTTCAAACTTGAGTTTCCAGTCTTTTTTTTTCTCTGTTGAGTCTCTTTAGTTCATTCATCATTTTTTAGACTCTTTCAAAGTAAGGTCAGAATATCCTGCAATTCATTACATCTTTCACAATTATAAGATCTTACCTCGCTTGTTTCACCTCGTACCATGAAGCAGTTCTCATTTTCATCTTTGCACTGGTCATCTGAAGTGTCCTCATCTGTCCAGCACCCCGAGAGTTTGTTCATGTCATTTTCCAGAATTGTCATGAAGCATAGGTTTGCTATCTCTTCGTGTTCTGAATTGTCTTCATCACTCACGCTTCCAAATGATTTGTTCTTGTTAAAACCTCTGGAAACCTTTCTTTCAGATCATGACATTTAGCTTGAACATGCCCAAATCTTCCACACTCATAGCATTTACCATCATTTTTCTCTTGTTCGCTATATTGCCTAGTTCGCCTGGGTGGTATCCTGCCTCTTCTTGTATTTTTGTATCTCCTCATTAAACAATCCATGTTCCTTGATAACATGGCAATTTCTTCTTGAAGAGCTTCAAGGTTGTCATCAATATCATTTCTGCTCTTTCAGTTGTACCTTGAAAGCAATTGTTTTCTTCTTTTCTTCCTGGCTTGTTTTCTTGAGATGAGTTTCTCGAAAGCTATAAGTTCTCCTCAAAGTTCATCGTATGATAATTTGTTCAAATCATGTGATTCAAGTGTAACCACTTTTGTCTGCCAAGTGGTGGGTAGACTTCTCAGAATTTTCCTAACTTGATCACCACTTGAGTATGGTTTGCCAAAAGCTTTTAGATCGCTAATGATTTTGCTGAATCTGGCAAACATCACTTCAATGGATTCTCGTTCTTTCATCTAAAAAGGTTCGTTGTCATGAACCAACATGTTGATATGGGTTTCTTTCACTTTACTGGTCCCTTCATAAGTAACTTCAAGTTTATCCCACATCTCTTTGGCTGCATCACAACTGGAGATTTTCTCATATTCTTCACCACTTATAGCATTATAAAGCAGATTCCTTGCTTTAGCATTAACTTTCACAACAGTCATTTGTTCATCTATGTATTCATCTATATCTTCAGGATCGGCAGGTGGTTAAGCAGCAGCCGGCAGAGGGTAGTTCCCCTTTTTGATAATTCGCCAAACCTTGAAATCATAAGACTTTGAGTATATTTCTATACGCACTTTACAGTGAGAGAAATATTATCCATTGAAATACGGTGGCCTCACTTGCGATGTTCCTTCTTGGAAGAGTGCTCCGACAATAACTTGATTTGCCATGATCTTTTCTCCCAAGCTGACGAAAAATGTGAGCCTTGCTCTGATACCAATTGAAAGTACGGGGGGGGGTGGGGGGGTAGGTGAAGTTGCGTTATTTTAACATCTTTTATCAGTAGTTGACTAGATAAACTATTAGTCAACTTGAGGTAAGGATAAGATAATAATAGTAAATGCAGAATTTAAATCCAGGAAGTAAAGACACCGAGATTTTTATACTGGTTCGGATTCAATGTGAATCCTAGTCCAGTCCCCTTGGGTTGCAAGGGTGTTCTCTTTCAGTGATCGTTATTTCATGAGTACAGATTGGATGGCATAGCTTTACACCAATAACTTAGTCTCTATATCTCTCTTCTCTTTTCTTGATACAATGGCTCACCAGTGTTTATCTCTTTTTCATCTCTCACCAATGGGTTCAGAAGATTCTAGAAATCACTACGCCAGAGACCCGCTGGTGGAAGGAGTTGGCCCTCAAATACAGGTGGAGCGCCAAGAATCACGGTAAACTGACTCTTCCTTCGTTCCACCTTTATACATAGGAAAACCTGCTAACCCTACCTTTTTGTTTAATTTAGGGTTTCCACAGGGTTCAGTTTCATGCCCTGAGGAGGATGCTTTGGTCGATCCCACCGAGGCTACGAGGTCGTTACAGGAGGCTTTCACCCAGACCGGTGCCCTTAGGTCTACTTCTGGTGCAGGTGCTTCCTCTCGTAATCCTCGGCTAGAGAACAAGCAACCAAAAAGGTCGCGTTTTTCCTCGATCGGGGTTAAAAATAAGAAAGTAAAGAAAGCCACGTCCGAGCTAGCCACAACCACTATGGTTATTGACGATGACGAGGAAGCTAGTGATGGAGAGGCTTACCTCCAAATGAGACAACGATCTTCATTAACTCAATAGAATGCTCAATCTGGAGAGCTTAAAATGCCAACCGAGGGCGAGCTATGGGAAAAATGGATTTGGTGGAGAATGTTGATTCTCCCTTTTCGGTCCCAATCGTTGCTTCTGGTCTTGTGAGGTCGAAAACCAGGCCTCTGCTGCTCGAGAATGTCTCCCGGCTCAACCTGACTCAATTGACTCTTCTAGTGCTGGTTCTGAGTTTTCGGGAACCAAGGAGGATCTTGAAGAGAATAATGATGAAGGCCAAGATCCTGCGCCGACGGCAGATCTGCCTACTTCTCCGTGTGGTGTAGATGCCTTTCTTCCCCCGAGTTCTAATGGTGATGAAGTTTAGCCTTTTTGCTTTCTTTTCTTTTGTTGTTTTCCTTTTGTATTTTTTTGTACTTATGCTGCTTGGAATGTTTAATAAATAAAAGTAACTTTTGATAAAGTATTGCGCAAGGTACATTCTTTTTGCGTCAAATTAAGTAAGGCTTTGGGTGTTTTTTCTTCTGATAGCTTTTGGGTTTTGGGCATAAATGCTTCCTTAACTAACCCTTTACTATGAGGGTTTCATAAGAGAGGGCCCTCTTATGTTTACAGTGCTCTTGAAGAGGACGTCTCCTGTCCATTCCAGCACTAGCATTTGAAGTTTTCAGTTATCTTTCAAATGATAAATCAGTTCATCGTTTGGATAAGACAAAAAGATAAAATAAAAGGACTTCATTTTTATTCATTCTATCTTCAAAGTACATAAGAATTCTTTTGCTAATACATGTAGCCAATTTGTACAACTTGTTTTCACGGGGCTAGCTGTGCTGTCCCTGGTCCTGATGAAACATTATTGTTCCCGGGTCTCGCAATCCCGATTTTTGTGGCAATCATGTTGCCTAATTCCCATACTATTCCCCTAGTGTTCGAATGTGAAATATGCGAATTCGAACACCGGAAGTCTTTCTCCTTTGAGGAAAAACACTTGTGAACGGTTGAATAGTCTTTGTTCCGATGGCAAGCTTTGTTTCCCGTTAGGAATTTTGCCATCGAGATAAAGATTATTTAACCATCCCATAGTGTCTTGTTGTTTCATTGCCTTGTCATTTAAAGGTCTTAACTCTGTTGATGACGTTTCCTTTGTAGTATGCTTTCCATTGCTTCCTCGTTAAAAACCTTGCAAGAAAAAACCCAATTGGGACAAAAGCTAGGCGAAAGAAAAAAAGAATACAGCACATACTTTCAGTATAAGCAGAATTCATTAAAAGTAATAACTTTTGAGGTGAGTCATGTTGTAGTTGCTCGACAATTTGACTCCGTATTGGTTCTCTAGTTCGTATGACCCTTTTCTGGTGACAACTAAAACCCGATAGGGGCCTCAAAACCAAGTCTCCTACTTTAAAAAAGTGGAGATTGGCCCTCTGGTTATTGTATCTTTCCATCCTTTGTTTCTAAGCCACCCTTCTTCTATGCGCGAAGTCCCTGCGTTCGTGAAACAACTCTAGTTTGACCAGCAATGCCTCATTATTTGCTTCTTCGTCCGCCCAAAAGTACCGCAAGGTCGGTTCTCCTACTTCCACCAGGATTAGAGATTCTGCTCCGATTACGAGAGAGAAAGGTGTCTCCCCCGTGCTCAACTTGGCCGTCATCCGGTATGCCCATAGCACTCCCGGTTACTCTTTGGGCCGCTTGCCCTTGGTTGTTACCAACCTCCTTTTGTGTTTTTGAATAATCATCTTATTGGTAGATTCCGCCTGCCCATTTTCATTCGGATGGTATGGTGAAGATGTGATTCTTTTAATTTTCAAGTCTTCAAGAAATTTTGTAACTTTGGAGCCTATGAACTATGGTCCGTCGTCGCAGGCAATCTCTTTCAGTATCCCAAACCGGAAAATTATATTTTCCCACAACAAATCAACCCTTTTGCACTCATCGATCTTTTGGTAGGGACCCGCATCAACCCATTTAGTGAAGTGATCAATTAAAATTGAAAGAACACTTACCTTCCCGGGACCCAGTGGCAGCGACCCAACTATATCCATCCCCCATTTTGTGAATGGCCATGGGGACAACATCGAATGTAGAAGTTCTGCCTGTTAGTGCACCAACTGTGCATGGCGTTTACACTTGTCACATTTCTGTACGAATGCCTTCACGTCTTGTTCCGTCCGGGGCCAATAGTATCCTCTTCTAACTAGTTTTAGCACCAACGAATCAGCATCGGAATGATTCCTGCATATCCCTTCATGAACCTCTCTCATGACGTAATCTACCTCCGAGGCTCCTAAACATCGGGCCAATGGGCCTTGGAATGACCTTCTATATAGCTTCCCCCTAGAGGTTGTAGCGAGTTGCTTTAGTGCGGAGTGCTCGGGATGCCTTCAGGTCTTTGGGGAGCTTGCCAAGCTGAAGGTAATCGATGAACTCATTCCTCCAGTCCCAGACTAGGTTGGTTGTATTTACTTTACGATAACCGTCCACATCCAGTATCGAATGCATAAGCTGCACGACAGTACCAGAATTTGATCCCTTCATCTATGTGGACGACCCCAAATTGGACAATGCATCTGCTTCTACGTTCTCTTTTCTCGGGATGTGGGAGATCGACCACTCACTGAAACGTGTGATCAAAGTTTCAACTTTAATCACATACTGTAGCATGCGTACCTCCTTTATGTCAAAGATCCCATACAGTTGGTTTACCACCAGCTGCAAATCACATTTGATTTCTATGACCTCGGAGCCAAGTCCCCGGGCGAATTCGAGTCTTGCAATCAACGCGCCATACTCGGCTTCATTGTTAGTTAAAGGAATAATTTTTATGGCCTACCTCAGGGTTGCTCCTGAGGGCGTGATTAGGACCACCCGAGCCCAGACCCTTTCACATTGGAAACTCCGTCCATGAACAAGGTCCAAACTCCTGATGTCATTTCCGATGCCATCACCGCTTTTTTTGCAGCCAAAAGCAATAGCCGGAGACTGAAATCGGCCAAAAAGTTGGCCAAAACCTGTGACTTGATCAAGTCCTAGACTTATATTAAATATCAAATTCACTAATTTCAACTTCCCATTTGTCCAACCGACCCGAGAACTTGGGTTTGTGAAGGACATTCCGCAGGGGAAAGGTTGTCACAATGGCTATTGGGTGACACTGAAAATGAGGCCTATGCTTTCGAGAGGTGACTACAAGAGCTAAGGTCAGTTTTTTGAGGTGCGGACAACGAGTTTTTGCTCCTGAAAATATTTTGCAAACATAATAGACAGGATATTACGTACCTTCGCCCTCCCGGACTAGAACGACACTTACCGCTACCTCCAAGACCGCCAAGTATACCAATAGTTGTTCGCCTTTCCCCAGTTTTGGTAATAGCGGAGGGCTTGATAGATAACGTTTCAGGTATTTTAAGGCCTGTCGGCATTCTGGAGTCCATTTGAAGTTCTTGTTCTTCTTTAGAAGTGAGAAGAAATGATGACATTTTTTCGAATATTGAGATATGAACCTGCTTAGGACGGCCAATCTCCCGGTTAGCCTTTGGACTTCTTTCACGCTTGTCAGCTGGTCCGGGATGTCCTCAATGGCTTTGATGCTGTTGGGATTTAACTCGATTCCCCTTTGTGAAATCAAGAAACCCAAGAACTTACCGGAGCTAACCCCGAACGCGTATTTTAGTGTAGTGTTTCATATTATGCCTCCTCAGGATATCAAAGGTTTCCTGGAGGTGTTTTAAATGATCACTTGCATTCAAAGACTTGAACAACATGTCGTCTATGTACACTACCATTGTTTTACCTATTTGTTTTTCGAAAATCTTGTTCACGAGCCTCTAGTAAGTGGCTCCGGCGTTTTAAGCCCGAAGGGCATCACATTGTAACAATATGTGCCAAAGTTTGTTGTGAATGAAGTCTTTTCCTGATCCTCTAGGTTCATCTTAATTTGATTGTACTCGGAATAGGAATCAAGAAAACTCATCAACTCATGTCCGGCCGTTGCATCAATCATTTTATGAATGTTTGGCAGTGGAAACGAGTATTTTGGGCACGCTTATTCAAGTCTTTACAATCTCTGCACATTCGGAATTTATTATTCTTTTTTGGAACTACAAATATATTAGCTAGCCAATCGGGATACTTTACCTCCCGAATTGAACCGATGTCAAGTAGTCGAGTTACCTCTTCTTTAACAAACCTATTTCTGACCTCGGCTATTAGGTGCTTCTTCTGCCTTACCGGTGGGATGCTTTGGTCTAGGCTTAGCTTGTGCACGACCACCTCTAGCAGGATACCTATCATATCTCCGTACGACCATGCGACACAATCAACGTTAGTTTTAAGAAAATTAATAAACCCTGACCTGATCTCAGGGTTGAGTCTTATCCCCAAGTGAAATTTGCTCTTTAGGAACTTTTCGAACAAAGCCAGTTGTTCGAGTTCTTCTGGTGTGGACTTGGTCGCGTCTGTTTCTTCCGGTACCTAAAAATATCTAGGTACCTGGTAGGATTCGGAAGACTACTCCCCTTTGTCATCTTCGCTTGGTTTGGGAGCAAGCATCAGTTGTTGTAATTGCTATGTCTTGAGTTCCTTCCATTTACTGCTGGAAACGGATACCACGTTCATTTCCCTAGCTACCGATAGATCTCCTCTTATTTGTCTGATTCATTCAGGAGTCGGGAATTTTAGTAGTTGGTGATATGCTGATGGTACGACCTTCATCTCATGTAACCATGGTCAGCCGAAAATTATATTATAGCCCATGTCGCCGTCCACCACTTCAAATAAGGTGGTCTTCGTGACCCCTTCGGCATTTGTGGGCAGCAAGATCTCCCCTCGGGTTGTCACACTTGCTAAGTTGAACCCGACGAGGAGATTTGTTGCGGAATGATGCTTCCGATTAGTTTGGCTTTTTCCAGCACTCTCCATTGAATGATGTTGGCTGAACTTCATGGGTCAACCAAAACACGTTTAATATTGAAATCTAGGACATTAAGAGAAATTATCAAGGCAACGTTGTGCGGCAGAAGAACTCCATCAGTGTCTTCTTCCGTGAAGGTTATGTCGTCTTCGGTGAATTCCTAGAGTCTCTTGCTATGAGTCACCGATACCTTCGTCTTCTGTTGGTTACCGAGAAAGTTACACCGTTGTTCTCATCCCCCCCCCCAAAAAAAATCATGTTAATAGTTAGTCAAGAAGGGTCTTCCCCTATCTTCGAGGCTTCTGCATTGTCTCGACGGCTGCCGTAATTGTTCTTGGCCCGATCGCTTAAGAATTCGCTGAGATAGACGTTATTCAATAGAGTTGCCACCTCTTCGCACAGATGTCGGCAGTCCCTAGTTCGGTGGCCATGAGTCCCATGATATTTGCACCATAAATTAGGATCCCTCTGGCTGGGATCAGATCTGGCCTCACGAACCGTGCTTCCTTGATATTTCTCATTGCCGTTACCAGCTCCAATACGCTAATGTTCAAATTATACTTTCAGAGCCTAGGATAAGTGGAATCCGGGGAACCCGATACCTCTTTGTTCTGCATCGACCTGTTATTTCGGCGGCAATCTTCTATCGGGGTAAACCTATTTGCTGACCGGAACCCTTTGTTGCCGCATCCTTCGACCCTCTCATAGGGCAAAACCCTTAGAAGATCGTCTATCTGCATCAAAATCATCTTTTGATTTGTCCCTATTTTTTTCTCGATCCCGACCCTTGGTTGATGCTGGAAACCCGAGCTGATCATCTTCTATCCTTATCTTTGATTCATAACGGTTATGGACATCTGCCCATGTGGTTTCTTGTAACTCGAGAAGCTTCCTTTTAGCTTCTAGGAGGCGTCGGAGCTCCTCGAGTTTAATCCTTTAGTAAATGCCTCAGCTGCCCATTCATCTAGCACGGCCGATAACAACATCATTTCTTTCTTGAACCTGACCACGAATTCACGCAGTAATTCGGACTCTCCTTGTGAAACTTTTTATATGTCCGCTTTTCAGGCTTGGATCTTCCTGGCCCCGGCATGGGCCTTGATGAAATAATCTATGAGCATCTCAAAGGAATCTATTCAACATTCGTGTAGGAGTGAATACCATGTCAAGACCCCTTCTTGAGGGTTTCTCCGAATTTTTTCAGCAGGACCGATTCAATTTCTTGTTGGGCCAAGTCATTTCCTTTCATCGCTGTTGTATAAGTTGTGGTGTGCTCCTGAGGGTCTAAGGTCCCATCATACTTTGGTATATGGCATTTTGAACCGTTTCAGAATCAATTCTAGTTCTGCGCTCAATTTGAACGACAATTCGGTATACTTCTTCGAGTCCTGGCCCTTCAACTCTGGTGGTGCGCCCAGAATTTTGTCCATTCGAGCGTGGAACTCTTTCGCGTTCTGATCTATCCATTCGCTCATTTCCCTCATGAATCTCATGAGTTCGGTTTTGTAGGGATTATTGCCATTGTCATTACCAGATCCATTACCAATCCCCCCCGGCTTCGTCAAAGCCGACCTCATCCCTCGTGGTGTTGTTATCAACTCTTTATGCTGTTTGATTTGCAAGAACGCTGAGAGGAACAAGGCCTCTTCCATTCGCATTGTTGGAAGCGCCTGATATTGCCTGCTTTAGTTCCGTCATGACCTAATCGTGCCTTGAGAGATGGCCCATGAAGGCCTTTTGCTGCTCTCTACAAATCCTTCCTGTTTTCGCAATGTGCTTGTCCTCTGCATCATCAGGAGTTGTCTCTCGCACATGAAGGGGATATTTCCCGCCATAGACCGCAGTTGCTATATCTCCCTCGTTGCGGGTGTCACTGATTGAATTATCATGTTGAGGCAGATTTTCTTGTGCCTCGACGTTGTGCGTGATGTTGATATCATTAGCTGCCATTTTTATTTTTAAAATTTTTGCTATGAAACAAAGAATCAATCAAGTCAGTAATAGATGAAAGGATCCACTCAGTCACACATCTCTCTAAGTCCCAAGGTAGGCGCCAAACTGTTTACCCGTAAAATAGTACAGTTGAATTTGTTGCGTGGTTTATAGCAAGTAAACTGATTTGATCCCAAAATGATAAATAAATTAAAAGGAAAATAAGACTTAGAGTTGAAACCAAAAGAAATAGCAAGCTTGGTTCCGGGAGCAAGGCTTCTGAGGACATGGATAAGAACAGTATTTGATAGAAAATAAAGTTGCATTATTTAGCTTGAGAATAAAATGTAGCATAAGTTTTTTCCAAAGATTTTCTCTCTTACAATGGTTATTGAGCCACTATTTATAGCTATACCTAGGGAACATGATCCCAAGATCAATCCTATCTTAAATGACAATAAAGGGGGCCATTGATGAATATGTAACGGCAGGCCATAAGTGCCAAAATTCTCTGCAACGGCTACATATTTTATACTGAGGAATATTCTTCATTAAATGTCATTTGGTGACCAACATCCGTTTGCTCCCGTTGGCCATGTTCCCATCGGAATCTACTCGGTACCAACCAAAGTCGTTGTCCTCGGTCTTGGTTTCTACTTGATTTATCTTCTGTTTGCCTCCGGTTCCACCTGTCACACCATTATTCGAACATTTAATATAAACCAATTTTACCCTATACACAAATAGTTATAAATTTGAGCATTGCAATAACAATAATGAAGAAGTAAAACGAATTCTTATTGATGATCTTATGAAGAATGCTAGCAATTGATCGAAGCACTAGTAGTAAAGTCGGTAGCCCATATAGTATAATAACGGAAAGAGTGTTTGATTTCCAATTGAGTATAAATGTGGAACAAGGGAGTATTTATAGTGAAAACTAGTGTTACTGCTTCTTTAAAATCTCGTCTGCCTCTTATGAGCATTATCGGCTGGTTACGCCTGGCGATTCGTTACTGCTCAAAAGATAATATCGAATCCCAGATATTTTTAAAAAATTTAAATTGAGTATTAGCTTCTCCGGACACTGATGACTCCAAATGATTTTCTCCGAACTGACGTTGTTGTATTGGGAAAAATTGAGTTTATATATATTGAAGTAATTGAAAGATGACATGTCATGACACGAAGGCTAGTCAAAGAATAATGATTAGCAAAGAGACACGAGTTGCAACAGATACGAGCAGAGGCACGAGCAGAGACACAAGCAGATAATCAAAAGACTCTGTGCTCGTACCTATTTAAGTCCAAAAATTAAGGAGAATGAATCTGACAACACAAGAGAGTACGGATACAGTATTTAATAAGCATTAAATACTGAAAACGTTAGAAAATTTGTATTGAATTATAATGATTGTCATTGTAACATAGCATTAAATGCCTTTAATTGTCTATAGTGGCCTTATTATGACAAAGGCAAAACGTATATCTTAGAAATAACTATAAAAAGGAAAAGACTGATCATTTGTAAGGAC
This sequence comes from Nicotiana attenuata, assembly GCF_001879085.1. Classification (NCBI taxonomy): domain Eukaryota; kingdom Viridiplantae; phylum Streptophyta; class Magnoliopsida; order Solanales; family Solanaceae; genus Nicotiana; species Nicotiana attenuata. The sequence goes on along the minus strand of NW_017672139.1, from coordinate 29,466 downwards.
ACGAATTATCATCGGAATATACTGATTTACTTTGTTTTCTTCTGTTCATCTTATTGTTAGCAAAATCAATTTCCTTTATTCATATTTTGATTATCAGTAATCCGAGTTCTTCTCAAAATAAAGCTTTGACCAAAATTTCACTTTTTGGTTAAACAAATTGGTTCCGTTACCGGGAATCTGATAATCTATTCTTTCTTAACCTAACTTTTTTTGTTGCATCAACCATGTCAAACGTTAATGACAACAACCAAGGAAACCAGGAAACCAGCAACTCCAGGGAATTCACAAGATGATCGCACCCCGATCCCTTCTCCACAAAGCTCCCCTTGGCGATCTCGAGAAGGCACTCCTGATGGATCTCATTCAAATGCAATGCTAAATTTGAAAATAATGAAGCTATCAATGAAGCTTTGCAAAAGCTAATCGCTCAACAGGTCAATAAAGCTCTTGAGGCCTTTGTCAGCCAGTTACCTGTTGCACCACCAACACCAACTCCAAATAACAACACTTTGGAAAACCCTCGTTCTGGGCTTGCTAATTCGGGCAGTGGTGGAATCCCCAGCGAGTCACGAGATGGAGAACCAGGTAACTTAGTCAATTCTGATTTGCAGAATTTAGTATTAACATTGCAAAAATAGCTCAAGGAGCAAAGTGACCGCATAGAGCAAATATCTGGGGTACCGCCTGTAATCAAAGGGATAGATATGGACAAATATTCACAACAACCTTGGAAGCCAAGTGCTGCTCCCCTCCCAATTCTAAAGAAATTCAAAATGCCCGATATTCCAAAATATGATGGAACAACTAATCCACGAGACCACGTGACTGCATTCACAACTGGCGTAAAAGGCAACGACTTGACCAAACAAGAAATTGAATCAGTATAGGTCAAAAAATTCGGTGAAACACTCACTAAGGGAGCATTAACATGGTATTCTCTTTTACCCGAAAATTCCATAAATTCTTTTGTTGAGCTTGCAGATTCATTTATCAAAGCACATTCGGGAGCTCAAAAAGTCGAAAAACGAATGGAAGATATTTTCAAAATCAAACAAGGGGACTCAGAGTTGCTTAGAGAGTTCATGGATAGGTTCCAGCGTGAAAGAATGACGTTACCACGTGTACCAGACAATTAGGCAGCTATATCCTTCACTAGTAATTTGAATGAAAAAAGCTCAAAAGCCACGAGGCGGCTCAAGGAAAGTCTTCGTGAATTCCCAGCGACAACATGGAATGACATTTACAATAGGTATAGCACGAAGCTAAGGATAGAAGAAGATATATCTCACGGCCTCAAAAAGAGGAAAAGGTGAGTTCGAGACGGACGGAAATCGAAAAAAGGTTCGGTAAAAATAGATACGAACCATATATGGGCTCAACGGAAAAAGATTCACGATCAAAACATGACAATTCAAGGTACGATCATAGATCTAGGAATAGAGAGTCGTGCTCATCATCAAGGTTTGGGAATGATCGTATCACGCGAGAGTCGCGGGATGATGATAGAAACTTGAAGGCAAGATTTGGCGGTCATAATTTTAATGTAAGCACTTCCGAGCTCATAGCTGTTTTAAGAAGCATGGGTGATAAGGTGCAGTGGCCAAAAGAAATGAGATCAAATCCAAACAGGCGCAATCCTGATCACTGGTGCGAATTTCACAATGATCATGGTCATAAAACGGCAGATTGTAGGTTGCTACAAGGTGAAGTTGATCATCTCTTGAAGCAAGGGTATCTCACCGAATTATTCAGTGAGAAAGGTAAGCAAGCATACATGAAGAATAGGCAGGAGCCCCCTAAACCGCCTTCTCCCAAAAGGACCGTTAATGTTATAAACGGAGGTGAAGAAATTAATGGTGTGACGTACACAGCAGCCAATTAAGTTTCAAAAGTCACAATTACCCACGGGAAGCGGGTTCGACATGTTTTGGAGGAAGAAAGTATTACATTTGATGATGCAGATGCGGATGGCGTGTTAACTCCACATAACGATGCACTAGTAATATCTCTACTTGTACATGATACTAATGTGAAACGAGTTTTGATTGATCTAGGTAGTTCCGTGAACATTATCTTGCTAAGAGTACTGCACGAGATGCAAGCTGAAGATAAGCTAGTACCAAAGGCGCATAACTTGTCTGGATTCGACAACTCAAGCGTTGTGACAAAAGGGGAGGTAACGCTTATTACATTTGCAGAAGGGGTTGTCAAGGATACAAAATTTCAGGTGGTAGAGTTGGAAATGGCTTACAATATGATTCTTGGGAGACCATGGATCCACGAAATGGATGCCGTTCTGTCTACCTTGCATCAAGTTATCAAATTTCCATCACCATGGGGAATATGTCAAATTCGTGGGGATCAACAAATATCCAGATGCATCAACTTTATAGCAGATTTAAATACGAGAAACGAAGACAAATAGCAATTACAACATCCAGTTGAGGATACCACAATACAAACCTCAACTGAACAAGGGCGAACAGATGTGGACTCATGGACCGATTCCATTCAAGAACTAGAGGAAAATGAAAATATCAAAACAACCATTGAGGAACTAGAGGCTGTGGAGTTATTTACACAAAGGCCAGAATGGAAAATCTACGTTGGGGCTAACTTGAGCCGCGATATGAAAGGTAAGTTGATTGAATTTTTAAAGACTAACATGGATTGGTTTGCCTGGTCCCATTCTGATATGACAGGAATTCCACCGGAAGTAATGACTCACAAGTTAAATGAAGACCCATCATATCAACCCATCAAACAACAGAAAAGAAAGCAGGGGACTTTCAAGAATCAGGTAATTCAAGATGAGGTTCAAAAACTATTAAAAATTGGGTCTATCCGCGAGGTAAAGTATCCTAATTGGTTAGCTAATACTGTTGTGGTGCCGAAAAATAATGGCAAATGGCGAGTTTGTGTAGATCACACAGACCTTAATAAATCTTGTCCCAAAGATTCTTTTCCATTACCACATATCGACCAATTAATTGATGCCACTGCAGGACATGAATTGTTATGCTTTTTAGATGCATATTCAGGTTATAACCAGATCAAAATGGATCCCTTAGATGAAGAAAAAACTTCATTTATAACAGACAGGGGGACTTACTGTTATAAAGTAATGCCCTTTGGTCTCAAAAATGGTGGTGCCACATACCAGAGATTGGTTACCAAAATGTTTCAAGAACATTTAGGAAAAACCATGGAAGTCTATATTGATGATATGCTTGTCAAATCTCAACAATCAAGAGATCATATATCCCATTTAACTGATACATTTCAGATATTACGAAAATTCAATATGAAACTAAATCCCGAGAAATGTGCGTTTGGTGTTTCATCAGGTAAGTTTTTGGGTTTTCTTGTTTCTAAACGTGGTATTGAAGTAAATCCCGCGCAGATTAAAGCCATTGAAGAAATTCCTAACATGCTTACAAATAAGAAAGACGTGCAAAGACTAACGGGGAGAATTGCAGCTTTGGGAAGATTTATTTCCAAATCATCAGAAAAATGTTTTAAATTCTTTTCAGCCCTTAAAAAGCAAGATCAGTTCGAATGGACTGAGGATTGTCAACAAGCACTCAAAAACCTGAAGATATACCTTTCAAATCCACCATTGCTCGCAAAACTAAAGGTTGGGGAAAGATTGCTCTTCTATCTGGCTGTATCAGAAGTAGTGGTGAGTGCTGTTCTAGTTCGTGAAGATCAGGGTAAGCAATCTCCAATTTATTATGTTAGCAAATCATTATTAGATGCGGAGACGCGGTACCCTCAATTAGAAAAGCTTGCACTTGCATTAATCATGGCATCTAGAAAACTAAGGCCTTATTTTCAATGCCACCCTATCTCAGTAATAACTGCCTATCCATTGCGCAATATATTACACAAGCATGAGTTATCAGGCAGGTTAGCCAAATGGGCTATAGAATTAAGCGAATATGACATCACATACCAGCCCAGAACCGCAGTAAAATCTCAGGTGCTAGCAGATTTTTTAGCTGATTTCAGCCATGGGATGCAATTAGAAGCTGAAAAAGAACTAAAAGTGTTTAACGAATCTAATCCAAGAATTTGGACCTTATTTGCCGATGGTTCATCTAATGTGAAGGGAGAAGGCTTAGGAATTGTTTTGGTACCACCTACGGGTGAAACCATTTGACAAGCCATTAAATGTCATTCTATAACTAACAATGAGGCAGAGTATGAAGCTGTGATTGCAGGTTTAGAACTGGCACGAGAGCTTGGCATTGATCAGATTGACATCAAAAGCGATTCCCAACTCGTGGTTAATCAAATGTTGTGACTTATTCAGCTAGGGAGGCACGAATGCAGCAACATTTAGAAAAGGTACGGGATTTGATCAAACAATTTCAAACCTGGAAAGTTACGCAGATACCAAGAGAAGAAAATGTCGAGGCAGATGCCTTAGCCAATCTCGCATCTGCAGCAGACGTGGCGAGCAATGAAAATGCTTCTATAATTCATTTGTTTCATTCAGTACTCGATCCAGATAAAAATGAGGTAAATTTCAATAACTTAACCTGGAATTGGAAAAACGAGATTGTCACTTTTTTACAGTATGGTACCGTCCCTGAAGACAAGAAAAAAGCTCACGCGCTTCGAAAAAAGGCTGCTCGATATTGTTTAAAGCAAGGCAATCTTTATCGAAAAATGTTCGGTGGTCCCTTAGCAAGATGCCTCGGGCCTTCTCAAACGGAATATGTAATGAGAGAAATACACGAGGGGCATTGTGGAAATCACGCAGGAGGGAGATCACTGGTAAGAACCATGATTAGAGCAGGCTATTATTGACCTAAAATGGAAGAGGAAGCGGAAAATTTTGTGGCTAAATGTGATAAATGCCAAAGATACGGTAATAACATGCATAGACCTGCAGAGTTGTTACATCCGGTTGTTGCACCATGGCCTTTCATGAAGTGGGGGATGGATATCGTAGGTCCTCTACCACAGGCAAAAGGTAAGGTAAAATTCCTACTTGTACTCACTGACTACTTTACTAAATAGGTAGAAGCATGAGCATTTAAACAGGTACGGGAGAAAGAAGTCAGAGATTTCATTTGGCGAAATATCATATGTTGATTTCGTGTACCAAAAGAAATCGTGTGTGATAACGGCCCACAATTTATAGCCGCACAAATTACAGAATTTTTTCAAAGTTGGCAGATCAAAAGGATTACCTCAACACCTTATCATCCGGTGGGTAATGGACAAGCTGAGTCAACAAATAAAGTTATTATCAACAATTTAAAGAAACGATTGGAAGAATCCAAAGGCAATTGGCCAGAATTGCTACCTGGTGTTTTATGGGCATATCGCACCACAGCAAAAACAAGCACGGGTGAAACACCATTTTCACTAGTATACGGGGCTGAAGCATTGATTCCAGTGGAGATAGGAGAACCTAGCACGAGATATACAGAAACAAATGAGGACTCCAATGAAGAGGAAATGCGGCTAAATCTTGATTTACTTGAAGGAAAAAGAGAAGCTGCGTTAATAAGGATGGCAGCACAAAAACAAGTTATGGAACGATACTACAATCGAAAAGCACGCCTAAGATACTTTAAGATTGGGGACTTCGTACTCAAAAAAGTTTTTCAATCCACGAAGACAGCTAATACGGGAAAATTAGGCCCAACCTGGGAAGGACCTTACAGGATTCATGGTATTGCGGGAAAAGGAGCATACGAGCTGGAAACAATGGATGGCAAGATATTACCTTCACATTGGAATGCCGTTCACCTGAAGAGATACTATTTCTAAGGAATACCCACGGTCAGGTATCCTCATTTTAAAATTCTATTTTTGAATTGTTAAAATTTTACTAATGATTTTAGATGATAGGCAAAAAGCTAAACCGTACTAAATGATGAATTACGACCTGCAAGGCACGTGGAATAAATTAAAATTTCCGATGTAGGGTTACACCTATTCTGATAGAAATTGATACGGGTTAAGCAGTCTTCATCTAAAATTGTACCTCTGAGTCCAGTGTGTTTTATTCCTTTACAGAAAGAGGACCAAACGAAAGGAGTAATCAAGTGTTCGAGGTTTCAAGCTTCAAAGCTCAAACACTTGGGGGACTATATAATACACATAGACATATGTATAAAGAAGGTGAGGAAGATTGAGAAACGATCAAAGTTCAAGCCTGAAAAATTTACTCATTAAATGCGTCAAGTGCAGAGCAAAGCTACGAGCTAAAAAGCCAAAGAAAAACCTCATCATAGTTAGGTTAAAGGCAATATACATGTACTGAAATGGGTTATAAATTAAAACCTTGTATTCAATTTACATGTATTGAAATGGGTTATTATATAAAAACCTTGTTTTATTTTCTTTTGAAAATCTGTTGTAAGGAAAAACAGTTACGAAAAAGTTATAGAAGGTACTCAAATACATGTAAGATGTTATTTAAAGCTTGACAAAGTTCGAATAAAAACTTGTCGAAGTTATTTCAAAAAATATGTGTATTCCTATTTCTTTTATCGTACATTAACACCATTATGAAGTTGAGACGTCTTCTTCATTAAGTGTTGAAATATAAAAGGGCCCTCTTTTATAAAATTCATGATTAATTCAAGTATTCATGAAGATAAAAAAAAAAGCATTTTGCAAAATAAAAATGCAAGTTATTCAGTAAGTCCTTAAATGTAAAGGCAAGAATAAACAAAACAGAAGTTCAAACAACAAACTTCTTAATATTAAAAAAAAAAGTTTAGACTAAGTACGAACTTAGTCATAAACCAAAAGTTGTTTATACAAAGCGCCACATAAAAGGCCTGGGGACTTAATGTTTTTAGCAAACCCTTAAAAACAACCAAGGGTTTCAACCACATACCACCAAAAGAAAAAAAAATATAACAAAGAGAATCATGCGTCATAAACTTGTCACTAGGGAATAAAAGAAGGAACTGAAGCAGGATCATCAGCAGGAGCATGTTCAACTTGACTCGAAGGAATTGGAGCACTCACCATAACCATATCATCTTCAATGTTCTCAGAAGTTTCAGCCACGGGAGAAGGAAAATCTTGGCACTGCTGAGTCTTTTCAATAGTCTCTTTGATTTTGGCTAACTCAGATTCCAAATTAAAATTCTCTTGGCTAACATTAACAAGGGTATCATGGCGAGAATTTAAAAACGCCCAACTCACTTCAATTGCGGTTTTGTCTTCAAGAATCTCGTAATCTCTTTCCCAGTCAGCAATTTCACTTTTTAGCTTCTCATTCTCAGCCAAGGCAGAATCGTAGGAAGTTTGAAGAGAAGCATGTGAACTCTCTAAG
>NW_017672139.1:10423-19411 GCF_001879085.1 Nicotiana attenuata | reverse complement strand
ATTTGTTTGGACACTAACATTATTAATGCAAGGATCAATCCAGGCTCGTGTACTTCCACAATTGGGCCAGAGTCAATTGGCCCAGGCAGATGACAGTCCACAAGACCATTTAATTTCATGGTCATATGGGCTGAGTTTTTTTTCTTAAGAATTCAATGTCAAAATTGCTAAAGGTCATTAAAATCGTACCAGGAACACGGGGATTAATTTGCAAATATACATTTGGGTTTTCGAGTTAGGTGGCGGGTTCAAATTAAGAGGGTCCTCCCTTTTGTTTGAGTTCGGACTTGAATTCGAGGCCCGAATATATAAATGTAAATTAATTAGACCCTTTTAGAGACAAATAATAAATAGAAAAATCGTAGTTGCTTTAGGTTGGCCCTTAAATAAAAAATGAGATGAGCCTCGCCAAACAAAACACATAAATTGCGGGGCCCTCATTAAATGCTTAATAAAAAATACTTAGAATTCGGGGCGTGCCGTTAAGCGAATTCCACGGCCCTCCGCAAAGATAATAACCCGTTAGTCGCTTTAGGCGCGCTTTAATAATTTTACCTTCTTAAATACGGGTGTGCATTTCATGCAACCCAAATCCAAATCCAAAAACGTTGAATAAGAATGCGTCGAGGATCCGGGTGCATTTCATGTGACGTGATCCAAAAACACGTTTTTAAACGACGTTCACTTTCTTAAAAATTAACTAAAAAGCGGTAAATAATCTTAAACTTGCACTATAGGTTGGAGCATGTATAAAAATCAGATTGTGGCCATTTATAATAATTTAAGCAACCGTGCTAGAACCACGGAATCCGGGGGTGCCTAGCACCTTCCCTCGGGTCAACATAATTCCTTATTTAGAATTTCTGGTTCGCAGACTCCAAATGGGAAGTCGACAATTTTCCTCGATTTGAGATTCAAGTTAAACCGGTGACTTGGGACACCAAAAGCCAATCCTATCTCAAGTGGCGACTCTGAATAAATAAATAATCCCATTTCGAATAATGTCACTTTAAATGGAAAAACTCCCTTATACATTTATCCTTTGAGGTAGGTGTGAAAAAAGGAGGTGTGACAGCTCTGGCGACTCTGCTGGGGAAACGAACCCAGAATTTCGATTCGGGGTTCAAGAATTCGAGCTTAGTATAATTGTTATATTTGGCTTTATCTGATTTTTCTACATGTTCCATGCTATATGTGCTAAATGTTTCATCGCTTTGATATTATCTGAATTGTATATATATAAAATTGTTACGAAACCCCTCTCTTCTCATCTCCGGGGATGTGCTCACTGGTTGAGACTCTCTATTCTGTTAGTGTCAATACCTTAAAATAATAAAGAGGCCGGACAAGTTACTAAGCCGGATGGCCTTTTGGTTCCCGGTACGTAGCCCCCTCCTCGACTCGAGTTGTCCGCTCGGGTACACAGTCTAGAACATATAATCAGGTTTTGAACCTAGAATAACTCGACCTCATGCCGGATCCCTAGTAGGATGTTTGTTTGCATCATGTGCATTTGACTTAGGGGACTCAACACAGGGGTTGGGTCCGTCTAGGACAGGTGACCTAAAATGAATTGACCATCCTGATGCATCCTACGTTCTACTTGCGCATTTATTTGCTCGGCTTTGCATGTTGATCGACTTGACTAAATGAGTGAAAATTGAGAAAATAAGCAGTGTTAGGACTAAGTGAGGGTGACCATTTGAGAAAAACCAATGCCCAAATAGTACCAAAATGCTGCCGGATTTTTAAAAATGAAAAATGGAAAAGAGAAAAAATATTTGAAAGAAAAACAAGAAAAACATAGAAAGAAAATTGTTGTTCAAAATAGTTTTTGGCAAATCTGCCCGAACTACGCTGGTTTGATTCTCACCGGATGTGAGATACGTAGGCAACCCTCATCGGGTCCAACCACCCTTTTGCAAAAAATAGCCAAAAATACCAAAATTTTCATTTTTGTCACAAATAAGTCAGGTGATGCCATTCTTGCTTAAAATAAGCCGAATGTCCTCAAAAGGACGCCGAAGGGCTGTTTTTGCAAGAACAGCCACCTTGGGTCATTTTCAATGGTTAGCGAGCACAGCCTTAAAATCTTCTTTCGCGAAGTGCTGAAAGGCCGTATTTGCAAAACCGAGTCTCTATGTACTTAAACAAAAAGTTCGCAAAATAGCCACTTTTTCCTTTTAGGTCAAAATAAATCATTAAAATACTCTTTAGATATCTTTCTTTCATAAATAAAAAATAAAAAAATAATACAAATTTTGAAAAAATTGAGTCCGAAAATATTTTTGCTCAAAAATCCAAAACATTTTTCAGGCAACTTTCAAAATAAAAAAAAAACAAAGAAAAATAAAAACAAAAGTATTTCTTTTTACTTCTAAAAAATCCCCAAAGTTCCAATAAAAAGAAAAGAAATTTTTTTTAAGAAGTCTTTCTTTCAAAAAAATCAAAAGAAAAATCAAAATCAAAAATACATATTTCCTGTTTTCTTTTTTAAAGCATTTCTTTCAAAAAATTCAAAAAAAGAGTTAGTTTATTTACCTTATTTGCAAGAACTACGCTTGGTCTGATTCATGCGGGGTCATGATACGTAGGCAATCTCCACAGGATTCGACCGTAACCCTAAGAAAAAGAGAGAAAAAAAAGAAGAAAGACGAGGGAAGGAAATAAAGGAAAAACGAGAGAGAAAGAAATGCAAAAAGAGAAAATAAGGAATCGAGAGAAAAACCATGGCAAAAGAAAAAGGAAAAGCGGAAAATGAAACAGAGGGAAAAGAAAAATGAGAGAAAAATAGAAAGAGAAAGAAAAGCATGAAAAACAGAGAGTAGAAATCAAAAGAAGAGAAAATAGAAAAGAAAAGCCGGGATGACGCTTGCAACCAGTGCAATCATGTAGACATCCGTTTAACTGTATAGGTGCATCACACCCCAATGTGCGACTACCTATCTGTTACTTGTCTCAAACTAACCGTGTGTTGCTGTCAATCCCAGCCTAGCTTTTAGAAACGGTGGTTGGTTGTGGTAAGCTGGCATCGCATCAATACTTTACCAGATCAAAAGGAAGTACAGAAATATCATCTGAAATGACTTTGCCACTAGTTCTCATCACCGAAGACAGCCCCATCTCAGGGATCCCAGCCTCCGAGTCTGCCACAGCTGAAGAGAACCGAATACTACGTCTCCGACTCATGGAGATGTGGGACGCATGGACTAATGGCAGGGAGCCTCCAAGTGCTGTCCCTGGCTTTCCTGAATTGTTCCCGAGAATTGGGAGTACTTCTAACATCCCTATCAGTCACCCGAATACCTTGTCTGCTCACTTCATAGGAACACCTTCTGAGGTACGCCCCCAGGTGTTCACATCAGGAGCAGCTCCCAATATTTTTACCGCTCCACCATGCTCCGCCACCACACAGCCTTCACTCCCGAGGCCTGATATTGATCCCTCGGTATTCACTTTCCAAAATCCCATCTTTCAAGCAGATCCTCCTCAATATCCCACATACACTTACCCTCAGCCACCGCCATTTGAGCTCACACCAGGGCAAGATAAAACTCCCAAAGCTCCTGAACAAGATGAGATGGCAAAGAGAATGAGGAGCCTTGAGCAGAGCTTGAAGAACATGCAAGGTTTGAGTGGGCAGAAGAGTGTATCATATACTGATATGTGCATGTTCCCTCACGTGCATCTGCCTATGGGATTCAAAACCCCGAAGTTTGAGAAATACGATGGGCATGGCGAACCCATTGCTCACCTTAAAAGGTACTGCAATCAATTACGCGGTGCTGGCGGAAAAGAGGAGTTGTTAATGGCTTACTTTGGAGAAAGCTTGGTAGGCATCGCCTCGGAATGGTATATGGACCAAGATGTCTCACGATGGCACATTTGGGATGACCTTGCCAGAGATTTTGTGAGACAGTTTCAATACAACATCGACATTGCGCCGGACTGGAACTCTTTGGCGAATTTGAAGAAGAAGCCCTCAGAAAGTTTCAGGGAATATGCTATTAAGTGGCGTGAGAAAGCGTCGAGGGTGAAACCTCCAATGGATGAAATGGAAATGGTCACCGTATTTCTTTAGGCCCAGGAAGCGGATTATTTCCAGAACATGATGTCGGCCATGGGCAAACCTTTTGCAGAGGCGATTAAGATCGGGGAAATGGTAGAGAATGGTCTGAAAACGGGCAGAATCTTGAGCCAGTCAGCCATTAAAGCAACCTCCCAAGCCATCCAAGGCGGGTCTGGAGGGATGGCCAAGGGTAAACAGAAAGAAGAAAGAGTTATGGCAGCATCAGGGGGAAGAAGACACCGGGCACCTAGAGCCATCTTCTCTGAAAGAACCCCTCAACATTACTACCCTCACCATGACATGGCTTATGTTCCTCAACCGTATACGGTCATGAATGCTCAACCCTTTGCTCGGTCGTAGCCACATNTCAATCAACTCTCTTTTAGTAAAAATGACTTGCCTCCGGAAGGCACAGCTAACAACAAAGCCTTGCATCTGACTGTCAAGTGTGAAGGTTATTATGTCAAGCGAGTCATGGTGGATGGAGGCTCGGGGGTTGACATCTGCCCACTCTCCACATTGCAAAGGATAGAAATCGGGACAGGAAGGATTTGTCCAAATAATGTTTGTGTGAGAGCTTTTGATGGTGTTAAGAGGGATACCATCGGTGAAATTGATTTGATATAAACCATAGGCCCGATGGATTTTGAGGTGACTTTCCAGGTATTGGACATGGATACATCTTACAATTTTCTTCTGGGAAGGCCTTGGATACATGCTGCGGGAGCCGTGCCCTCCACCCTCATCCAAATGGTGAAATTCGAATATGAAGATCAGGAAATCGTGGTCCACGGAGAAGACGAGCAGTCCATTTATCGTGACCCATCTATCCCATGCTTGGAGGCGAGGGAAGGAAGTGAGCATATTGTTTATCAAGCCTTTGAAATTGTGGTGGCAGATCAGCACGAGGAGGGAAATCCTTGTCCTCAGCCTTTCCTGTCTAATGCTTCAATCATAATGGCCAAAGAAATGATTAGACACGGTTTCAAATCAGGAAAAGGGTTGGGAAAAGCTTTACAAGGAATATCCGAGGCGGTAACTCTACCCACAGCAGAAAAGTTTTTCGGGATAGGCTTCCACCCTACCCCAGATGATGAGAAATGGGCCGAGGAAAGAAAGAAAGAAGGATGGGTTCTGCCACAACCATTGCCACATCTCTATGATACTTTTGTCAAGCCCAAGTATGGCAAAGAAGAGGATGATGAGGTGTTCACAGCTGAGGAAATCGAAGATATATGTGGAGCTATGAGACAAATGCTTTATGAAACCAACATGGTTCAGCCAGGGGAAGGTACTAGCACCGCTGAGGTGCTCTACATGGGACCAGATGCTAAACTCCAAAACTGGAAGGCTACGCCATTCCCGATCAGGCGGGAGTCCAGGTAGACTAGCCCTGCCACTTTTTCTGCATCCCGAGTTATTCCAGGGTGTAACTCGGATGTTTCCTGTAGTTTCTTGTCTTTAAATTCCCGAATGTGAACCCTGTTATTTTCAAAATTCCAAAAAATGAAATTTCATCGTTCATTTTTCTTTATCCTTTCTGATTTTGTTATTTTTCTCCTTCATTTCTTCTCTTTAGCTCTAATAATGCAGCTTTAAATAACATGACATGCTGGCGGACTTCATGCCTAGATCCCAAAACACTGTCAGATTTCGAAATAATGAATCAAGAGTCGAAATGCAAAGAAGGTAACCTTGAGGAAATAAAACAAAGAATTGGAACAATTGAAGGAAAATTGGTTCGCGGTTTGGAAAGGTCCGTACATTACAACAAAAGAGTGTGCTGTACTCAGGGAACATCCGGGCAGTTGTACCAACAAAGAATGGCCCATGCTTACAACAAGAAAGTGCGGCCCAGGAATCTTGAAATAGGACAACTGGTGTTAAGACGTATTCTTCCTCATCACCAGGAAACAAAAGGAAAACTTGCTCTTAATTGGAAGGGAACACACATCATCCGAAAATACTGCCAAGAGGAGCAGTGTATCTGGGAGACATGTCTAGGCCTCCTGCGATGATGGCTTTTGTGCAATTGAGATGACGAAGGCTTTCCTTCTCGCTACCCAAACACTATCAACCCTTCGTAAACCCCTTGAGCCGGTTACGCTTCTTTTGTCACCCTCTTTGGAACCCGGAAGTACCAATGGAAAAGAAGAAGAAAAGAAAAGAAAAGAAAAAGAAAAAGAAAAGAAAAGAAAAAGAAAAGAAAAGAAAAAGAAAAGAAAAGAGAAGAGAAAGAAAAGAAAAAAGAAAAGAAAAGAAAAGAAAAGAAAAAACAAAAAACAAACAAAACAAAAACAAAAACAACCAAAAACAAATGTTGTTCTGAACTACGTTTGACTTGATTTCGAAAGGATACGTAGGCAGCCTCTCGCTGAGGTTCAGTCACACCAAAAGAAAAATCCCAATTTCCCCAAAAGTTGAAACTGGGGCAGATGATATAATGGTTCGGCCATGAGTCCGCCGAAATGGTTCCAAAATTGTAGTTTCGCCTAAAATTCTTTTTACCCCAAAGACCTTGTCCAAGTCCTTCCGATCAATTGACAAAGGCAGGGAAGTGGAAAACGTCATTGTTGGAATCTGATACAATTCAAATTGAGAGAAATAATATGAGAGAGTCTTATCGGTGAAAACCTTCGGGCACCATAAGGCGATGGTGAGTAGAGAAAATGAAATGAGAGAGTCTGCTTAGTGAAAACTCGCAAAGAGCACTATCGGGCAACGGTGAGAAGAGAAATGAGAGAGGTCGATTGGCAAAAACCCGCAAAGGGCGCTGTCGGCCGAAAAGAAGACATCTCATCACTGAAAGAGTCCTGGCAATGCCCTCTGGTTGTGAAATGCGAATCAATGGGTTCACTAGAAGTTGGAAAGCTTGTGTCGGTCAGGCGTCCAGTCCAAGAAGCATGTCATGTTCATTTGAAGCCAGCATGCACACCCCAGATAAGTCCTTCTTTTTCCCCGAAAGGGACGCTTCTCTTTAAACTCATCTTCTTGCCTTTTGTATATTTATTCTTTGAATCCCTTTCGGTTTAACTCTGATTCCGGAATTACTGCAAAGAAAAGGTGGCAGGACTGGTTCTATAGGGCTCCGCTGGCAAAAGCCAAAGAAAATACCCAGCCTCAGCGGGTGCGTCAGTCCAATTCCGATTGACCATGGTGATTGATGCTTTCAAAGTAAAGACATTTGAAAAGAAATAAACCCAAAGGCAAAGGACCTAAGGGCAGAATAAAGTGAAAAGGACAGAGCCCATACGGGCGAGTCATCTGAAGTCCTAAAAGTTGAATCCTGTCGGTTTAAAAGAGATTCGCCCTCAAAGCCAGCAAGCGAAAAAGTTCTCAACGGAAAAGGGGCCGGGATCAAGCGATTGGGATGATCAAGGCCACAAAACCAACCACCGTTTCAAACTAACAAATTGTTCTTTGTTGAAAACAGGTCTTATTCAGAGCAACCGTGCAAGAAGCAGGTGCAACCCAAAAAGAAATGAAATGCGCAAGCACTGAAACAGCTTTGCAGCAGGAAAACAACCAAAAAGGAAGTTCCCCCCCCCCCCTCTAAATTCTTTCATGCACTTGCTAAATAAAAAGTAAAATATAAAAAGAAGAAGAAAAGAAAAAAAAAGAAAGAAGAAGAAGAAAAGAAATAAAAATGAAAACCCCAAAAGAGAAACAAATCATGGTAGCAAGGAACTTTTTCTTTCCAAATCTCGGCCAAAAAACCGAGGATCTTCCTGGCATAACCCAAGGAGCTTTTTCCTTCCAAATCTCGGCCAAAAAACCGAGGATCTCCCTGGCATAGCCCAAGGAGCTTTTTCTTTTCAAATCCCGGCCAAAAACACTGAGGATCTCCCTGGCATAACCCAAGGAGCTTTTTCTTTCCAAATTCCGGCCAAAAACTGAGGATCTCCCTGGCATAACCAAAGGAGCTTTTTCTTTCCAAATCCCGGCCAAAAAACCGAGGATCTCCCTGGCATAACCCAAGGAGCTTTTTCTTTCCAAATCCCGGCCAAAAAAATCGAGGATCTCCCTGGCATAACCCAAGGAGCCTTTTCTTTTCAAATCCCGGCCAAAAAACCGAGGATCTCCCTGGCATAACCCAAGGAGCTTTTTCTTTCCAAATCCCGGCCAAAAAACCGAGGATCTCCTTGGCATAACCCAAGGAGCTTTTTTCTTTCCAAATCCCGGCAAAACCCGAGGATCTTTCTTCTTTCCGTCCCGGCATAACCCGAGACCCTTTTTCTTTTTCGGCATAACCCGGTCATAACTTGGATCCATTCATAAGGATACACAATCCTGATTTGATCGCTTAAATATGTGTCACAACTATCTCACGAAATTTTTCTAGTGAAAACTGGGGCAGAAAATTTCGTTCGTTTGTTTGTTTTGGTATCTTAAGCAGGTCGGCCTCAAGACGCAAGGTGCGAGATGACTAATGGAATGAGTCTCAATCCAGAGTCAAGAAAAGAAGAAAAGAACAAGAAGAAATGAACTCAAAAGTGAAGCAAGCAAGGGTGCAGATTGATCAAAATCTGATTGAAGTCACAAGCTCCGCTGATCCTGTTTTAACCCAATGCTGCATGAAGAAATAAACATCTACAACTTGCGAGTATCAAGACTCAGATCGAAGTCCACAACAGACTCAAGATCAAGTGTCAAGAGAATTATAGATAGGAATCTTGTAACTCACAGTTGATAGGCATAGCTAGCTTAGCTTTGGTTTTGCTTTTGGTGTAATAAGGAGGTCAGTAAGCAGTAGCAGCAGCAACAGCAGTGAAATCACAGCTCCTGGTAGTCCTAGCTACCAAACTTTCCAGAACTACACTGACCTGATTCCTTTATAGCCAAGGATATGTAGGCAACCTTTGAAGCAGGGTTCAGTCAGACGGTTTTCAAAATGCTTCTCATGGAGTGCCGAGCAGGCA
>NW_017672139.1:0-10068 GCF_001879085.1 Nicotiana attenuata | reverse complement strand
TAAATCTTTTTACATTTTTTTTCCTAATTTCACTTTTTGCTTAATTTTTTTTTCCTCTTAAAATTAGGATCTAGTTAGTTTGAGGAAATTAATTGGTTTAATTTTAGTCTAATCCATGTTTTGCTTTTAATACAAAAAATAAAATCACAAATGAAATTGAATTGAATAAAGAAAGAATTAGTGAAAAGAAAATAGAAGAAAGAAGACTTGGGCTTTAGTCCATTGAATTCGTTGGCCCAAACCAAATGTCCCCAAAACTGGACCAAACCCCAGGCCCAAACTATGTCCATACCCGGTCCAAACGCCCCGCCCCTCAAACTATCAAAACAACGTAGTATGGGGGTGCTACTACATCGTTTCAAGGCAAATCAATCGTGGCCTTTCATTTCCCATAATCTGACGGCCCAGAACTTTTCTGGAGTTTTAAATAAAACTGTCCAAAAAATAGCCAAACCCTAGAGACCATTTCTCTCCCTCCTCGTACAACCCCAGCCCCTGTAACACCACCGTTAGCCCACCGTCCGCCGCTGGCCGAAAATCGCCGCCGACGGCGGCGAAGCTCCAAATCACCCCAAAATTACACCATTGAATCCTCTCCTCCTCCTCTTTCCATATCTAGCCTTAACTTCCCTCAAATCCTCACCAAAAGCTTCGAATTTCAAATCAAAATTTCGGCCAAAATGCAAAGTCGTCCAAACCCCACCAAATTTACACCCTATACTCTCCTGACCTTCCTCATCCCCAATCCCTAACTGAAACGCCTCAAACATCACCACATCTTTTCGAATTTTAGATCGAATTTTGGCCGAAAAAACCCTAAAACCCTAATGTTGGGGATTCTTTGATTTTGGGCTATAATAGCTCTTAATCATGTGTTTTCTTATGAAAACACATGATTAAGGGCGGTTGTGATCCAAAAGGCCAAAGAAATCCATCAAGTTCAAAGTCAGTCCGTAGAAGACCAAATCAATAAGTGTCATTTTTCGTTTGATTTTTTTATTATTCACGTAGTATTCTCCTCCTTGATTGACTGTTCTTCGTGCTAATTGATTTAGAATTTTAGGGTCTTGTTTCTGTTATGATTTTGGGTTTATTTCTATTATGTTTCAATTTAATTCAATGCTTAGTTCTCTAGGATTTAAATCTTCGATTTTCACTTTTAGTGATTAGTCAGTTAAATTCGATCTTTCTCTATTTATTTCTGTTTTCTTGGAACTAATTTTGATTCAGCCTGATTTCAATTCATGATTTTGTTCTACTTTAGTTGCAATTTTTATTTGTTTGTTAGTTGTCAATTCCATATTAGTGTTAACTAAGGCTTTTTGATTAATTAGTATTGATTAGTTCAATTTTTAAGTTAGGATGATTGGATATAGCTGAATAAATTATTCTTTAATTAACTATAGTTAGATTTTAACTAGGACAAAAGGGGTTTGGGTTGGTTAGTAATTTCAGGGGCAACCAAGGGTAGTTTAGGCACCTGAAATGGGTCAATTTGTTAAGGCTCTGTAATTTCAGAACCAAAATGAAGGTAGTATAGGTATTCCATAGGTAAAAAACAAAGTTAGAACACCCTAGGTCCTTCTAGAAGGGGGTCTTAGTGTAAGTTTTCTGCATTCTTAATGCAGTAACTTGGACAACAAGCCACAAATTTAGGGATTAATGTACAATTTCTGAAAATAAAAAGGGGGGAAAATGAGTGAAAACCTCTAGAACATTCCTGTCCCTTCCTTGCCTATAAAAAGCAGGCTTAATGCCTTCATTCACAAGTTTTAACAATCTGAAAAATTCCCACAGGGTTTTTACACCTCTGAAAATTCAAAAAAACCTTCCCAGCTTGTAATTTTCCCAAAATCCATTCTCTGCAGATCTGATCTTCAAATTTGAGTTTCAAATTCTAAGAAATTCAAAAATCTGAATTATATAATTAGAACTTCTTCAGATCTTCATCTCTTCCAAAG
Source organism: Nicotiana attenuata (assembly GCF_001879085.1). Lineage (NCBI taxonomy): Eukaryota > Viridiplantae > Streptophyta > Magnoliopsida > Solanales > Solanaceae > Nicotiana > Nicotiana attenuata. Next base: position 8,107 of record NW_017672139.1, on the reverse strand, counting down.
AAAAAACCAAAAACTAGCAAAAAATACAGCAGAAAACTCCAAAAAATATTGTTTCAATTGAATTCTCTAGGCTGATTTTTGAGTTCTAGGCTTTAATTTTCATCCTTGGGTTAGACATTGAAGTGTTGAAGTNAAACCCGATCTGGACATACGCCCAAGTCCAAAATCATCATACAAACCTGTAGGAACCGTCAAATCTCGATTCTGAGGTTATTTACTCAAAAGTCAAACGTTAGTCAATTCCTCCAACTTAACGCTTCCGAAATGAGAATTTTCTCTCTAAATCAACTACGAACTTCCCGAAACTCAATTCCTACCATACGTACAAGTCATAATACCTGAAGAGAAGCTACTCATGGTCTTAAACTGTCGAACAACGTGCTAGAGCTCAAAACGACCGGTTGGGTCGTTACATTCTCTCCCACTTAAACATATGTTCGTTCTCGAACGTGCTAAGAATTGCCCTAGAGTTGTCCGAAATCACTGTTTAACACCTTGAGCGCCTACCCGTGCTACCACAACCCAGTTGAGCACATTGGCTTGAACCAGTCTGAAGATCCTCCCTTCTAGTTAGTCAAATAAACCTTAGAGCCAAATTCCAACATCCGGAATTCTCACTAGGCATGTATCCAACATACGAACACCGTATCAATCACTACATACTACACCAAACACGATCATATACCCTTACTGAATTCATACCATGCACCGTGTAACTCATTTGCCCAAGGCAAATCTTTCCTAAGCACAACAGTTAAAATTTCCACTAACCCGAAGCTCGTAGTATACCTCATGACCAATATAAGCCTTGCTTCAACTCCCACAATGCTGCCACGACAGAAAAAACTGTGTAGAACTCATAACCACCTGCTGAATCACAATTCATGGAGTCTCTCCTTCCGACAGAACCATTACCTCATCTGGACTAATAAGATATTACTCTNCGATTGAGGAGGTAGTTGACATGGCACGAGAGATTGAGATGGTTCGCCTTCGGGAGCGTGAGGAGAGGGAGGCAAAGAGGCCTCGAGGTTCAGGTAGTTTCAGTGGTGCTCCGTCTAGGGGCCAGTTCCAGCGTGGCAGAGGCCGTTCCTTCAGGCCTCCTCAGTTAGGTCGTCCAGAGTACAGTGGGGCTTCTTCAGGCCGTGGTCATCAGGGATTTCAGCAGGGCCAGACTTCACTTAGTGCTCTTCCAGCTCAGAGCTCTACACCTGCCTCTTCACCCCAGGGTTCTTCAGCAGCGAGGGGTTTCCATCAGTCCTCTTCTCCAGCGCCGGGTAGTTGCTACGAGTGCGGCGAGTTCGGTCATATGAGGAGACAGTGTCCTCGGCGTCATGGTAGTCAGTCTCAGTAGAGGGATCAGCCCTCATCTTCTGCTCCTATTTCATCAGCACCCGCCCAGTCAGCTAGGGGTGGAGGTCAGGTAGCCAGGGGCCTCCCCAGGGGTGGAGGCCGGACTGGCGGTGGTCAGGCTCGATTCTATGCTCTTCCAGACAGGAAGGACGCCATTGCCTTAGATGCTGTTATCACAGGTATTGTCTCAGTCTGCCACAGAGATGCCTCTGTCTTATTTGATCCCGGATCTACCTATTCCTATGTATCTTCATATTTTGCCCATCACCTGGGTACTACCCGAGGTTGTCTTGCTTTGCCTGTTCACGTATCTACCCCGGTGGGTGATACTGTTATTGTAGATCATGTATACCGATCCTGCTTAGTGACTATTGGGGGTCTGGAGACCCGAGTTGACTTATTGCTGTTGAGTATGGTCGATTTTGATGTTATCCTGGGTATGGATTGGTTATCTCTGTACCATGCTATTCTGGACTTTCATGCTAAGACAGTTACGTTGGCTATTCCGGGTATTCCGAGGATCGAGTGGCGTGGTACGACTGATTATATTCCCAGCAGGGTGATTTCTTTTCTAAAGGCCCAGCGGATGGTTGGGAAAGGTTGTCTATCTTATTTGGCTTTCGTGAGAGATATTGGAGCTGAGACTCCCATTCTTGACTCCGTCCCCGTCGTGAGGGACCTCCCTGATGTGTTTCCAGCAGACCTGCCGGGCATGCCACCGGACAGAGACATCGATTTTGGTATTGATCTGGCACCGGGCACCAAGCCCATCTCTATCCCTCCGTATCGCATGGCACCAGCAGAGTTGAAAGAACTAAAGGATCAACTTTAGGAACTCCTAGATAAGGGGTTTATTCGTCCCAGTGTGTCACCGTGGGGTGCACCGGTTCTATTTGTGAAGAAGAAAGATGGCACAATGAGGATGTGCATTGATTACAGACAGTTGAACAAGGTGACAGTGAAGAACAAGTATCCACTACCTCGTATTGATGATTTGTTTGACCAGCTCCAGGGGGCAAGGGTATTTTCGAAGATTGATCTCCGTTCAGGCTATCACCAGCTGAAGATCAGGGATTTGGATATTATGAAGACCGCCTTTAGGACTAGATATGGGCACTATGAATTCCTGGTTATGTCTTTAGGGCTGACTAATGCTCCAGCTGCGTTCATGCACTTGATGAACAGCGTATTTCGGCCGTATCTGGATTCATGTGTTATCGTTTTTATAGATGATATCCTGGTGTACTCGCGTAGCCAGGAGGAGCATGCTCAGCACTTGAGAGTGGTGTTACAGAGGTTGAGGGAGGAGAAGTTTATGCAAAGTTCTCCAAATGTGAGTTTTGGCTTGAGTCTGTAGCTTTTCTGGGACACGTGGTTTCCAGTGATGGTATTCAAGTTGATCCAAAGAAGGTAGAGGCAGTACAGAGTTGGCCCAGACCGTCTTCAGCCACGGAGATTCGGAGTTTCCTCGGTTTGGCAGGTTATTATCGCCGGTTCGTCCAGGGTTTTTCCTCTATTGCTTCGCCCTTGACTAAGTTGACGCAGAAGGGTGCACCATTCGTATGGTCGGACGAGTGCGAGGAGAGCTTTCAGAAGCTCAAGACAGCTTTGACCACAGCTCCAGTGTTAGTTTTGCCATCAGCCTCAGGTTCTTACACTGTGTATTGTGATGCTTCGAGAGTTGGGATCAGATGTGTGTTGATGCAGGAAGGTAGAGTTATTGCATATGCTTCTCGTCAGTTGAAGCCTCATGAGCAGAACTACCCCGTACACGATTTGGAGTTGGCTGCTATAGTTCATGCGTTGAAGATTTGGAGGCACTACTTATATGGCGTATCTTGTGAGGTATATACCGATCATCGCAGCCTTCAACATTTGTTCAAACAGAAGGATCTTAATTTGAGGCAGCGGAGGTGGCTTGAGTTACTCAAGGACTATGACATTACCATTTTGTATCACCCGGGGAAAGGCCAATGTAGTGGCCGATGCTTTGAGCCGGAAGGCGGTCAGTATGGGTAGTTTGGCGTACATTCCAGTTGGGGAGAGGCCCTTTGCAGTTGACGTTCAGGCTTTAGCCAATCGGATGGTGAGGTTAGATATTTCGGAGCCTAGTCGGGTGTTGGCTTGTGTAGTTTCTCGGTCTTCCTTATATGACCGCATTAGAGAGCACCAGTATGATGATCCACATTTGCTTGTCCTTAAGGACAGGGTTCAGCACGATGATGCCAGAGATGTGACTATTGATGATGATGGCGTGATGAGGATGCAGGGCCGGATTTGCGTGCCCAATATGGATGGGCTTCGGGAGTTAATATTAGAGGAGGCCCACCGCTCGCGGTATTCCATTCATCCGGGTGCCGCAAAGATGTATCAGGATTTGAGACAGCACTACTAGTGGAGGAGAATGAAGAAAGATATAGTGAGTTATGTAGCTCGGTGTCTCAACTGTCAGCAGGTCAAATATGAGCATCAGAGACCCGGTGGTGTACTTCAGCGGATAGATATTTCCGAGTGGAAGTGGGAGAGGATTACTATGGATTTTGTGAGTGGTCTCCCTCGTACCTCAAAGAAGTATGATTCGATTTGGGTGATTGTGGATCGGCTGACCAAGTCCGCGCATTTCATTCCAGTGTGTACTACCTATTCTTCGGAGCGGTTGGCAGAGATTTTCATCCGAGAGATTGTTAGGTTGCATGGGGTCCCAGTTTCTATCATCTCGGATAGGGGCACTCAGTTTACTTCCCAGTTTTGGAGGACTTTTCAGCAAGAGTTGGGTACACAGGTAGAGTTGAGCACCACATTTCATCCTCAGACGGACGGACGGTCCGAGCGTACCATTAAGATATTGGAGGACATGTTGCGTGCCAGTATTATTGATTTTTGAGGTTCTTGGGCTGAGTTTTTGCCACTTGCAGAGTTCGCGTATAACATTAGCTATCAGTCCAGTATTCAGATGGCACCGTATGAGGCCTTATATGGGAGACGGTGTAGGTCTCCGGTTGGTTGGTTTGAGCCCGGCGAGGCTAGACTATTGGGGACAGAGTTGGTTCAGGATGCCTTAGAGATGGTGAAAGTGATTCAGGAGAGACTTCGTACAACTCAGTCGCGTCAGAAGAGTTATGCGGACCGGAAGGTTCGAGACGTATCCTACATGGTGGGCGAGAAGGTCTTGTTGAAGGTTTCGCCTATGAAGGGCGTTATGAGATTTGGAAAGAAAGGAAAGTTGAGTCCACGGTTCATTGGTCCTTTTGAGATACTTAGGAGAGTTGGGGAGGTGGCCTACATGCTTGCTTTGCCACCCAGCTTGTCGGGAGTTCACCCGGTATTTCACGTTTCTATGCTCCGGAAGTATGTTGGGGACCCGTCCTATGTGTTAGACTTCAGCACGCTTCAGTTGGATGATGACTTGACTTATGATGTGGAGCCAGTGGCTATTTTGGGTCGTCAGGTTCGGAGATTGAGATCAAAGGATATAGCTTCGGTAAAGGTGCAGTGGAGAGGTCGGCCCGTAGAGGAAGCTACTTGGGAGACTGAGCGGGAGATGCGGAGCAGATATTCTCACCTATTTGAGACCTCAGGTATGCTTCTCGACCCGCTCGAGGACGAGCGTTTGTTTAAGTTGGGGAGGATGTGATGACCCAACCCGTCGTCTCATGTATTACAACCCCGTTTCACCCATTTATTGCCCTTTCATGTTTTATTATCATCAACGGGTGAGTTAGAGTTAAACTGAATTGATTTGGATAGGAAATGAGACACTTAGTCTCTTTAAAGAAGGTTTGGTTTGGAAAAGTCAACCGAACGTTGACTTATTAGTTAGAAAGCTCGGATGTGAATTCCGGTGATTTGGTTAGCTTCGGGAGGTGAATTGTGACTTAGGAGTGCGATCGGAAGTGATTTTGGAGGTCCGGTGGAGAATTAGGCTTGAATTGGCGAAGGTTGAATTTTGGCGAATTCCGGTTGGTAGGTGAGATTTTGATCTGAGGGTCGGAATGGAATTCCGAGAGTTGCAGTAGCTTCATTAGGTGATTTTGGATATGTCTGCAAATTTTCAGGTCATTCGGACGTCGTTTGGTTGTGTTTTTGATCGAAAGCGCATTTCGGAAGTTTTTGAAGAACTTAGGCTTGAATTCGATGTGATTTGATGGTTTTAGCGTTGTTTAATGTGTTTTAAAGATTGGAACAAGTTTTAATAAGGTATTAGGATGTGTTGGTGTTTTTGGTTGAGGTCCCGGGGGCCTCGGGGTGAATTCGAGTGGTTAAACGAGAGTTTTGAGGTGTATTGCAGGTCAGATTTTTGCTGTCATCTGGTGTTTCCGCTTCTGCGGAAATGGACCGCAGAAGCGGTACCACAGAAGCGGGTATGGGGTTGCAGAAGCGATCGTAGGCCGGCTAGGGAAATTCCGCAAAAGCGGAAGGTGGCTCGCACCAGCGGGTCCGCATAAGCGGACACTGTACCGTAGAAGCGGACTTGAGGGAACTGCAGAAGCGGTGGTTGAATCGCATAAGCGAATAGGCGGTTTTTAAGTGAAAACCGCTTAAGCGGATGTTTGGCCGCAGAAGCGGTTCCGCATAAGCGGTAGCGGGACCGCAGAAGCGAAGATCGCTGGTAACAAAAGGGTTTTAAATGTTAAATTTCATCCGCGAGCAAGGGGTAGTTTCCACCATTTTTAAGCGACTTGGAGAGCTTTGGGCGAGGATTTTCGAGGGTTTTGACTGAGAATCAATTGGAGGTAAGTCTCTTGGCCTAATTAATCGAGTTTATGGTACATTTATCATAGAAATCAGTAGAATTTCACCAAAAACGGGTCAAGCTAGGGCTTGGAAAGCTGTGATGTAAAAATTGAATTTGGAGGCTCAAACGAGCTCCGATTTTGGTAAATTTTATATGTACGGACTCGTGGCGAGACGAGGAATCCGGTGACGTAAATTTCGTAATTTTTCGAGAAGTGGGCCTGGGGCTCGGGTTTTGCCAACTTCGTGAATTTTAGTGTTTTTCGAGTCTTTTCGATTGGGTTATGTTTCTTTAGCCTATTGTAACGTATTCGTTGTGGTTTTAATCAGATTCGGCGTGCGAAGAGGTTGATTCGAAAGGCAAAGGCATAGCGAGCTAGACTTGTGACCGGCTTGAGGTGAGTAATAGATGTAGATGATGACCTGAGGGTTTGAAACCCCGGTATATCACATTGTGACGCTATATTGAGGCGAGACACGTACTCTATGACGAGTGCGAGGTCGATTGTGACTGGGGATTTGACCTAGTCCGTTCCGATTGATGTTCGTACTGCGTTCTTGACTAGAAATTGGTTAGTAATTATCCTACTTGGGTTTTACGAATATGTTTGGGGCCTTGTGCCTATCATGTGCATCCTTCAGGGATCCTTATCACTGTTTCCATGATGCTTAGCATATTTCATAATATCAGTCCTGAGTTAGACACTGTTTTATATGTTTGGTAAATAAATGAAGACTTAAACACATAGCTCTATGACTCATAATAAGTGAAACTAAAAGATGAACACTTTGACTGTGCCCGAGTGGCTTGCATGCATATATATATCTGGACTGAGTGTGGATCGGGCTGCATGCCGCAGCGAATGCTACGATGATATTGCGCTTGGGCTGTAGGAGCCCCTCCGGAGTCTGAACCCCCACAGTGAGCGCGGGTACCCAAATGGATCGGGCTGCGCGTCGCAGCGGTCATGTGCATTGCATTGGATTCATACATCTTATATCTATTGGCCTTAATTGTCATTGTTGCTGTTGTTTTATTGTTTAACGTGCTAAATCGTTGATTATAGCTTTATATTGTAATATTTCGGGATTTCTTACTTTCAGCCATTATATATGTTTATTACTCACTGAGTTGGAAGTACTCACTTTACTCCCTGCACCATGTGTGCAGATTCAGGTGCTCCGCAGATTTAGTGGAGCTGCTTACTGTCATCTTGGATTTCGGTTTAGGAGTTGTTGAGGTAGCTGCCTGACGTTCGCAGGACCCGACTTCTCCCCTTTATTGCATTGTCTTTTCCCACCCTAGACTTTCTTTATTACTATGAATATAACACTGTATTACATTTAGAGGCTCTAGACTCGTGACTCCAGATCTATTGGGGAATTGTCTGATATAATCGTTATTATTTTTCGTACTATTTTATCTAAATTCCGGATTTGGAACTTGATACTTACTATTTTAATGTTATTATTGGTTAACAGTTTGCGAATTTGGGTTGAGAGTGTTTAATTGGTCGGTCTTGCCTAGCATTAGTGTTGGGCGCCATCACGACCGGGTTTGGGATCGTGACAAGTTGGTATCAGAGCCAGGTTTCTAGGCCTCGCGAGTCATGAGCCGGTTTAGTAGAGTCTCGCGGAACAGTACGGGGACGCCTGTACTTCTCCTCGAGAGGCTGCAGAACATTTAGGAAAATTCCATATTCTTGAAACTCTTGCCGTGCGGCTTTGTGATTCGAGAACTTAATTCCTGTATTCTATTCTCCCGCAAATGGCGAGAACTCGTGCTACCGGACGCGATGGTCGACCACCAGTACCACCCACTAGAGGCCGTGGACGCGGTCGTGGTCGTGGTCGAGGGAGGGCAGCAGAGACAGCACCTGCTGACCCACCAACTGCCACAGTTCAGGACCAGATTCTAGTTGTCGATGTCCCAGCAGCATCTGTGCAGGCACCAGCAATGCCTATTGCTATTCCTGGTCTCCAGGAGACCTTGGCACAGATACTATCAGTTTTGCACTGG
>NW_017672138.1:207192-215435 GCF_001879085.1 Nicotiana attenuata | reverse complement strand
TTACAGGAGAATAAACTGGAGAGAGTTTGAAGAACTAAAAAAAATACCAGAACAAGATACAAAGCCTCTAGAGTTGAGGTTCACCTTCTAGCTTTGAAATGGGTTGAAAGTCAGTCAACGATTTCCTTTGGGTGTTTTGGTTATTAGAATTCAGTATCCCTTGTTCAAATTGCATTTTTGGGGTTTTGCACTGTTGAGTTTACTGCTCCATCAGACTTTTAGCTGTTGTTTTGCACTGTTGAGTTTACTGTTCCATCAACATTAAATCTGGACTGTGTGTTGCTGGTTCATTCTCTGCTCAAATCTAGCTGCTGATTCACCTAGTTCACTCATTTCTACCATTTCAAGTACACTACTTTGAACTACATGATGTATACATTGAAGCTCTAATGAGATGGTCAAGGATCTGTCTGTTTGATTGAAGGCCATTTGTGTTTTGTTGATAGTGTTCTATTGTATGTCTGGTAGTATGTATAATTCAGTAGACTCGTTTTAATTTGAATAACAGCATATGAACCCAGTAGTTGATTTGGTTAAGATGTTAGTCAAAGTTCAACCTGTGAACTGGTAGTATTTATATTACTGGTAGCAATTTTTGATCCAGCTAGGGAATAATTGGCTGTCTGCATTTGAATAGAAGTCTTAGATATCACTGATATAGGCATTTGAATTGGTGTTGACAAATTAATGTTGAATTTCACCTGAATTGAAATGATTCATCTAGACTAGTAGTTCATGACAGTTAATTAGTCTTCCAGTATGAATAACATCTTTCTCATTACGCTGTATCGTGGATGTGGTTTGAGCTCGATATTGGCTTCATAGCCTATTAAATTGTGATTGTTCCTGCTGGGATTCGATCCCAGACTTTGGCATCACAGCTGCCTGAATTGCCCTCTACTTCCACTGGGCCGCCTGTTCTCATTTGGGCCTGGGTGTATTAATGAAGCTCAGGTTTGCTTTGACAAAACGATGACCACTTGTAGGCCTGATGACCGTGGCCCTGAAAATTTTAAGTTCACAATGTGCCTGTTTGCAATCTGGGCTCAAGGCCCATTTTCTCTTTACCTATTTCTGGTTGTTTGAATTTGGGTTTGAAATCCATAGCCTTAACTGATTAGGACTTTCCCTTCATTTTAGAGACAGAATAAAAATAAGAGTCGTAATTGCATTAGGTTTGTCTCCAAAAATAATAAATGAGACGATCCTCGCTAAACAAAACAAACAAATTGCGGGGCCCTCGATAAGTGCTCATTGTAAGAAATGCCTAGACTTCGGGATGTGTCGTTTAGCGAATTTCACGGCCTTCCCCAAATAATAACGCGACAGTCTCTTTAGGCACGCGATTTAAATAATTTTACCTTCCTAAATACGGGTGCACATTTATGTGACCCAAATCCAAATCTCAACGGAGTCAAAATGGATTGAAAGCCACGGGTACACTGGTGTGACGTGGTTCGAGATACATTTTCACGACGTTGCGACTCTCTTAAAATAATAATAATAAAAGCGGTTCAAAGTTAAAAGCATAGATTAAAACATGTACTAAAATCAAACAAATTAGCCAAATATGACAGTTGAGCGACCGTGCTAGAACCACGGAACCCGGGAATGCCTAACACCTTCTCCCGGGTTAACAGAATTCCTTACTCGGATTTCTGGTTCGCGGACTGTTAACAGAGTCATAACTTCCTCGGTTCGGGATTCAACCGGTGACTTGGGACACCATTAATCTCCCAAGTGGCGACTCTGAATTTTAATAATAAATCCCGTTCCGATTGTCCTTTAAGTGGAAAAACTCCTATACACCCTTTACGGGTGTAGGTAAAAAGGAGGTGTGACAAGTATGACCGTGAGTCTTATATTGTGATTTTCATGATTTCGTTGTATTCTTCATGCTTTGGTGATGATTTCTAGTTGTTGTAAAAAGTTTGTGGAAGGAATTGAGACCTTTGAACATTTTGGAGCATTGGCTCGAGTTATATTACGAATTGTGAAAGTATATGAGATGATTAAATCCTTTGGAGCATTGGCTCAAGTGGTAAAGTGAGTTATGAAGTACAAGTGAAAGATAGAGAAAGAGTTATTGAAATGTTCCCTCGCCGGGATTTAATTATTTACTTGTTGCTGCCTTGCCGGGATTTAATTGTTAAATCGTTGTTCCCTTGCCGGGATTCCTATATGTTCTTGTTTATTTCCCTTGTCCTTGTTTGTGATTGTTGTTTGGGTGAGGAAGAGTGTTAAAGCACGAAGGGTGATGCCGTGCATTGTTTGCTATTGTGAGAAAAGAGTGTAAAGCACAAAGGGTGATGCCGTGCCGCACGATGTACCATTCCGTGCCAATTCTATTGATTATATGTGTCACACCTCCTTTTTTACACACCTACCCCGAAGGATAATGTATAAGGGAGTTTTTCCATTTAAAGTGACATTATTCGAAATGGGATTATTTATTTGATTTTTCAGAGTCGCCACTTGGGAGAGGTTTGGCTTTTGGTGTCCCAAGTCACTGGTTTATCTTGAATCCCAAATCGAGGAAATTTCGACTTCCCGAATGGAGTCTGCGAACCAGAAATTCTGAATAAGGAATTCTGTTGACCCGAGGGAAGGTGTTAGGCACCCCCGGATCCCGTGGTTCTAGCACGGTCGCTTAAACTATTATAATTGGCTAAAAATCTGATTTTTATACATATCATCCTATAGTGCAATTTTAGAATTATTTACCGCTTTTAATTAATTTTTTGGAAATTGAACGTCGTTTAAAACATGTTTTTGGATCACGTCACATCAAATGCACCCGGATCCTCGATACATTTTATTCAACATTTTGGGATTTGGATTTCGGTAACATGAAATGCACACCCGACTTTTAGGAAGGTAAAATTATTAAAGAACGCGCCTAAAGCGACTAGCGTGTTATTAACTTTGCGGGAGGCCATGAAAATTCGCTAAATGGCACGTCCCGAGTTCTATGAAGTAAGGAAAGAGGGCCACGCAATTTTATGATTTCATTTGGCGCGGCGCACCTCAAATTATTTTAAGGATATCCTAAAATGGACTATTATTTTCCTATTAATGATTGTCTCTAAAGGCCTAATTTTATGAAATAACTACTATTAAAAGCGTTTGAACATACTTGGGCTTCAAGATCAAGTTCAAACTCGAACAAACGGATCTCTATGATCAAAGACCGCTTAATTCAAATTTGCTACTTAACTTGGAAAGCCCAAGCCTACAATTCAATTTTTAGATAATCAAATCCAATGGCTTTAGTAGGAAAAATAAAACTTTCAGCAAATTGGGCCTAGATGCAGCCCGTGGCAGGAAACCTCATTTTAGCTTCTCCTTATTCAATCAAATTGTTCAGAATTTGGGCCTCAATTACAAACCCAATTTGAGGCTAGGTCGAAATTAGGACTAAAGTCCAAGGCTGGATAGGTCAAGGGTCTAATGGGGTGGACAGTTGATGATGCTAGAGCCTTTGGTAACTTAATTACTGGGCCCCAGTCTCGCCTGATTTCATTTTGGGCCTGTTTAACAGTTTTTGGCAAATAAAGTGCACAATTCATTCAAATCAACACTAACTCTTAGCTACTTCGTTATTCAATCGACTCAATTTAATCGGCTTGCCAGTCCACTGATAACTAACATGAATGATCTGAAATGTAACAACTATTTAATTGCAACTAATATACTTTAAATGCACCTAATCATGACTGGAAACAGGAGTGATTACTGAAATATTAACTTTCACGTTTTCCATTTTTAAGCTATTGAATCAATGAAACTCCAAACTAACATGTAATCTAACATGAATCTGAAATTCCCTACTGTCATGGTTCAGGAATACAATGTGACTCTGAATTTGATTTTAACAGGCACTTATGAACGAATTTAAACAACTAGCTAATCCTGCGCATTCAACTACTCACTTAACATTTAGCTACTCAAATAGCAGTCAAACAGTTCTAAAAGAGTCCAACAGTCCAAATTAATTACAACATTCAACTACTGAAGTTTTAACTAAACTAGTTATGAACAAACGCAGAAACAGAACAGGTGCAGCACGCAAGGGACTAAGTCGAAGCTTCTGTTTCATTTCTCAACTCAGGCATATATTATCAATGGTTTAGAACTTGTACCTGGAAATTTGCACAAAATGAAATGAAATTGAGGATCAGTTGAGCAGCAGAAATACAACAGCAATAAAATCGATTTAAACCCAGAAAATAGTGTCAATCAGCCCAGGAGTTGATTTCAGATTGCAAAACCAGTAAACAACCAAAAATAAGATTGAACGACCCAAAATCGACTTGATATAACCCCCAGGATCTATGAAACCTTCACTACTGAATTAACAGGACTATTTAAACCATTTTTCAATCTTATTCAAACTGGAAATTGAATTTCAGAACCTGAAACTTCGAGATCACTCCACAAATTCAATGGAACAGTGATTTTGGGAGTTTTTGCGTTATTTTTGGGCTTTTGAAGAACTAAGATCTAAAATGAACTTTCTAACTCTCAGATTTCAATTTTGGTTTTTGAATTTTTGAAATTCAAATTTTTCAGATGTTCGAACTTTTTTCTGCAAGGCAGTAGAGACTGCCTTTTATAGACAAAATGCTAAGGGCTCTTTCAGATTTCATTTTACACCTTTAGTCCCTCTTTTATTTCAGTTTTTTGCTTGAAAAGTCCTTAAGGTTTTGGCTTGTTTCTTAAGTTTTAACACTAAATTACTAAAATTCTAACTAAAACCCTCTTCTAGAAGATTCTAGGAGGTTCCAGTTTCAACTACATCATTGTTGTCTATTTAGGAATGCCTATACTACCCTTGTCCTTACCCCTAAATTACATAGCCTAATCAAACTAAACCCCAACCCTCTTACCTTGGTCAGTAACTATGGTTAATTACTCACAGGAACTGAAAACTTCACCTAAGTCCAAACAAATCCTAAAGTTGAACTAATCACTCATCCCAACTAATCAGAACATGGGAATTGAATATAATTAGAATGTTAATCCAAACTAAATTTATTCACTAAACAATTCAGCAATTCAAATGAAATTAAACTGAGGCCAACTTATCAGTAACAATCAAGAATTATTCAATCGAAACCAAACCAAAATCAAACCAACAGAAAATCAAAGCAAAAAAATAGAACAAAATTAAACTAAAAGTAAAGACTAAAACAAAACAGAATCAATTAACATAAAAAAAATTAATCAAATGAGAAGAAACCTTACTGACTTAAAACGAACAATCAAAAAACTTAAACTAAAACCTAGAACACTGACTATGAATTAACAACAAGAACTACGCTTAAACTCATCTTAATAACAGAGAAATCAAACAATAAAAGAAAAGAAAAACTTACTTATGCAAGGTTAAACAAAGGTGAACGCCGATTCAAGCACCGGAATGATGTAAACGTGTGTTCTTCACCAAGAACAAACGAACACATTATTTCGTGGCTCGACTCAAACTTTGGACTCAGGAAATTGGGGAGAACTCGAGTAATTCAGACTTCTAGGGTTCTGCCGCTCTAAGATCTGAAATTCGAGAAGCTCTGGTGGGTTTTGAGGGAAAATGATAGTGAATTCGTAATGAGAGAGGGAAGAGGGTGGTTTGGTATTAATTTGGAGAGATTTAGAGAATTTAGGGTTTTGGCTGGAATTTCGATTTGATATTTGTGAAAATTAGCTAGGTTTTGAGGGAAAAGGGTTGTAAATTTAGAAAGAGGAAAGGAAGGAGGTTCAGGGGTGTTAATTTGGTAAGATTTGGGGTTGGTGCCGCCGTGAGCGGCGAAGACAGTGCCTAAGGTTTGGATTATTCGAACACTTTGATAGAGATTTGGGGGAAACAAAGGTCGGATTTGTGCTGAGGATGACGAGGGGGTGTTATGGTGCAATTTTGGAGTCGTTTGGTGACCGGTCGCCGCCGTGAGGCGATTTCCGGCGGCGGTCCAAGGCGGTAGACGGTGGGGGCGTCTCTGGTGAGAGTAGGGGTGAAAGAGACGACTTGGGGGGTAGGGGGTATGGTCCGACACTTTTATACCTAGTATACCCTAGCTTCTGAGCCGTTGGATCGTGTATCCTCGACGGCTCAGATTTCACGGAGTCAAAACGGTGTCGTTTTATTTTTAAAGAGGGGGGGGGGGGGGAACCGGACTGAAGCGGGTTTTGGGCCGAGTTTGATGGGTCTTGGAGGGATTTGTTTGGGCTAATATCAGAATTGGCCCAAACATGGTTATGTATTAAGACCTTTAATTTTATATTTGAATTTTCTTTATTTCTTTACTTTTCTCTTCTTTTCTCATTTCATTTTTTTAGATTTTTGTTTAAATGCAAAGTTTAAAATAAAAGACCTAAATTGACTCTAAAATTATACTAATTAATTTCAAAAATTAACCAATTCTTAATTTAAAAAGAAAACTTAAGGAAAAATCAAAAAATTAAAAATAAAACAATGAAAAGGGACTATTTTGTTATTTTCTCTTATTTTTTGTAATGTTAATTAACTAATAAAATGTTAAAAGTATAAAATTGGGTTCTAAATGCAAATATGCTATTTTTTGTATTTTTATGAATTATGCCAACTAAAAATGCACACAAAAATGCAAACAAACAAACATCATGCAATTAATTCCCTAACATTCAAATAATAAAAGAGAAAATCCTAATTCTAAGAATCCTATAGGAATAATTCAAGCGAGGCGAAAATCACATGCTCACAGCTGCCCCTCTTTCCTCGGAGACACGAAGGGTTTTCGGGCAAAGATAAATGAGCAATCATGCGAGATTTTTGCCTGCTTGGCATTGCATGAGAAGCATTTTTGAAAAAACCGTCTGACCGAACCCTGCTTCAAAGGTTGCCTACATATCCTTGGCTATAAAGGAATCAGGTCAGTGTAGTTCTGGAAGTTTTGGTAACTGGGACTACCAGGAGCTGTGATTTCACTGCTGTTGCTGCTGCTACTGCTTGCTGACCTCCTTATTACACCAAAAGAAAATCAAAGCTAAGCTACCTATGCCTATCAACTATGAGTTACAAGATTCCTATCTATAAATCTCTTGAAGCTTGATCTTGAGCCTTAGCTGATTTTGCCGTGGACTCCGATCTGAATCTTGATGATCGCAAGTTGTAGGTGTTGTTTCTTTCTTCAGCATTGTGTCAAAACGGAACAGGCGGAGCTTGTGACTTCAATCACGTTCTGAGCAATCCGCATCTTTGTTTGATTCATCATTTTGAACTCATTTCTTTTTGTTCTTTTCTTCTTTTCTTTATTCTGGATTGAGACTCATTCTTTTTGTCATCTTGAACCCTGTGCCTCGAGGTCTGACCTGCTTAAGACACCAAAACAAACAAACAAACGAAATTTTTCTGCCCTAGTTTTCACTGGGAAAATTTCGTGAGTTGGTTGTGACACATATCTAAGCGATCAAATCAGGATTGTGTATCCTTGGGAATAAAGCCTTAGATTGGGAGGGTTACTAGGTTATGCTGGAAAATGACCGGGTTATGCCGGAAAAGAAAAAGGTCCTCGGGTTATGCCGGGGAGATCCACGGGTTATGCCGGGATTGAAAGAAAAAAGGCTCCTTGGGTTATGCCAGGGAGGTCCACGGGTTATGCCGGGATTGAAAGAAAAAAGGCTCCTTGGGGTATGCCAGGGAGGTCCACGGGTTATGCCGGGATTGAAAGAAAAGGCTCCTTGGGTTATGCCAGGGAGATCCACGGGTTATGCCAGGATTGAAAGAGAAAGACTCCTTGGGTTATGCCAGGGAGGTCCGCGGGTTATGCCGGGATTGAAAGAAAAAGGCTCCTTGGGTTATGCCAGGGAGATCCACGGGTTATGCCGGGATTGAAAGAAAAAAGGCTCCTTGGGTTATGCCAGGGAGGTCCGCGGGTTATGCCGGGATTAAAAAGGAAAAAGGCTCCTTGGGTTATGCCAGGGAGGTCCACTGGTTATGCCGGGATTGAAAGAAAAAGGCTCCTTGGGTTATGCCAGGGAGGTCCGCGGGTTATGCCGGGATTGAAAGAAAAAAGCTCCTTGGGTTATGCCAAGGAGGTCCACGGGTTATGCCGGGATTGAAAGAAAAAAGGCTCCTTGGGTTATGCCAGGGAGGTCCGCGGGTTATGCCGGGATTAAAAAGGAAAAAGGCTCCTTGGGTTATGCCAGGGAGGTCCACTGGTTATGCCGGGATTGAAAGAAAAAGGCTCCTTGGGTTATGCCAGGGAGGT
>NW_017672138.1:152233-206248 GCF_001879085.1 Nicotiana attenuata | reverse complement strand
CAGCAGGGTTCGTCATAGGCTTCTGTGGTACGCGTCCAATAACCACTGGCTCACTCAGCCGAGGTGGTTTGATTGTCCCCCACACCACATAGGCTTGCTTGGGTACGTTCATTTGTGTTCCTTTTTTCAGATCAGCTTTCTTTCTGGTTCTGTCTTGGTGATTTTGCTCTTCTTCTCCCCCTTCTCTTTGCTTTGGGGACACTTTTTACTTTCTTTCCGCATCACCGATAGCAATTATAGCTTTTAATGCTGGATCAAATTCTCTGTCCTCACAGATCATCCCGATCACCGGCCCGTTGTTGTGGGTTGGCAGTGGATTATTGATCACATTTGGGATATCCTCATCCCTCAGTACTATTTTTCCTTTCTCTATTAAGTTTTCCACCGCTTGTTTCAGGGTCCAACAGTCATTTGTATGATGGCCTTCTGCCCCTGAATGGTATGCACATCTGACACCAGCTCTGTAGGCAGGCGATGCCGGGTTTTGTCTATTCTGAGGGACCGGCTGCAGTAAATTCATTTGAACAAGTTTCGGGAATAGACTAGAGTAATATTCACCAATTGGGGTAAAATTTTGTCTTCTAGGTGGCTCACGGGGAGGAAAGTTATTCTGTGGAGGACGAGGATTATAGTGGTTTTGGTGGGGAGGCTGATTTCTTGGGAATGGAGCTGGATTTCTATTGGCCTGTGGATGCGGTCGGGCAAAGGGTTGAGCGTTCATGACCGCGTAAGGTGGAGGAGCATAAGCCATGTCATGATGAGGGTAGTAATGTTGAGGGGTTCTGTCCGAAAACATGGGTCTGGGAGCGCGATGTCTCCTTGCCCCTGATGCTGCCATAACCGTTTCTTCTTTCTTATTACCTTTGGCCATTCCTCCAGACCCGCCTTGGAGGGCTTGGGAGGTTGCTTTGATGGCCGACTGACTCAAAATCCTGCCCGTTTTCAAACCATTTTCTACCATTTCCCCGATCTTAATCGCCTCTGCAAAAGGTTTGCCCATGGCCGATATCATGTTCTGGAAGTAATCTGCTTCCTGGGCCTGAAGGAAGACAGTGACCATTTCTACTTCATCCATGGGAGGTTTCACCCTCGATGCCTGTTCGCGCCACTTAATAGCATATTCTCTGAAACTTTCCGAGGGCTTCTTCTTCAAATTTGCCAAGGAGTTCCTGTCTGGTGCGATGTCGATGTTGTATTGAAACTGCCTTACAAAATCTCTGGCAAGATCGTCCCAAATGTGCCATCGTGAGACGTCTTGGTCCATATACCACTTTGAGGAAATGCCTACTAAGCTTTCTCCGAAGTAAGCCATCAACAACTCTTCTTTTCCGTTGGCCCCGCACAACTGATTACAATACTTTTTCAGGTGAGCAATGGGATCGCCATGCCCATCATACTTTTCGAACTTTGGCGTTTTAAATTCCATGGGCAGGTGCACGTGAGGGAACATGCACAGATCAGTATAGGAGACACTTTTCTGCCCGCTTAAACCTTGCATATTCTTTAAGCTCTGCTCGAGGCTCCTCATTCTTTTTGCCATCTCATCTTGTTCAAGAGCTTTGGGAGTTTTATCTTGCCCTGGTGTAAGCTCAAATGGCGGTGGCTGAGGGTAAGTGTATGTGGGATATTGAGGAGGATCTGCTTGAAAGATGGGGTTTTGGAAAGTGAAGGCCGAGGGATCAAAAGCGGGCCTAGGTAGTGAAGGTTGTATGGTGGCGGAGCATGGAGGAGCAGTAAAAATATTGGGAGTTGCTCCTAATGTGAACACCTGGGGGCGTACCTCAGAAGGTGTTCCTATGAAGTGAGCAGACGGGGTATTCGGGTGACTGATGGGGATGTTAGAAGTACCCCCGGTTCTCGGGAATAGTTCAGGAAAGCCAGGGATAGCACTTGGGGGCTCCCCGCCATTGGTCCACGCGTCCCACATCTCTATCACTCGGAGACGTAATATCCGGTTTTCTTCCGTTGTGGCAGACTCGGAGGCCGGGATCCCTGAGATGGGGCTGTCTTCAGTGATGAGAACTGGTGGCAAAGTCATTTCAGATGACATTTCTGTACTTCCTTTTGATCTGGTGAAATATCGTAGCGGTGCCAGCTTACCACAAACCAACCACCGTTTCTAAATACCTAAGCTGGAATTTTGCAGCAAGAACGGTTAGTTTGAGACAGGTAACAGATAGGTAATCGCACATTGGGGTGTGATGCACCTATACAGTAAAATGAGTGTCTACATGTTTGCCACGGTTGCATGCGTCATCCCGGCTTTCTTCCCGTTTCTTTTCTTTTGCTTCCTTGTTTTTGCTTTCTGGTTTTCTTTGATTTTTCTTTTCTTTCCGACCTTTCTCTTTTTGTGTTTCTTTTCCACTATGTTTATCCTTTTATTTCCTTCCCTCGTGTTTCTTTTTCTTTTCTTTTTCTTAGGGTTACGGTCGAATCTTATGGAGATTGCCTACGTATCATGACCCCGCATGAATCAGACCAAGCGTAGTTCTTGAAGATTGGGAATAAAGTAAACAAACTCTTTTTTTTCGATTTTGATTTGTTTTTTTTTTCTCTTTTTAATTTTCGAAAGAAAGACTTATAAAGAAAGAAAGAATTTTTTTTTTTCAGATTTCGATTTGTTTGTTTTTTTTAAAGAATTTTTGTAAAGAAAGATTTCTAAAGAGAAAAGAAACTACTTTTTTTTTTGAATTTTAACTCTCTCTTTTTTTTGGGATTTCGAAAGACAAACTTTTAAAGGAAATATTTTTGGATTTTATTTTCAATTTATGAAAGAACTACTTCTAAAGAAAAAGAAAAGACTTTTGATTCTTAAATTTCTTTTTATTTTATTTCAAAAACAAAACTCCGGCTTTGCGGATACGGCCTTTCAGCACTTCGGGAAAGAAGATTTTAAGGTTGTCCCCGCTCACCATTGGAAATGACCTAAGGTGACTGTTCTTGCAAAAACAGCCTTCCGGCGCCCTTTCGGGAACATTCGGCTTATTTTAAGCAAGAATGGCATCAACTGACTTATTTGTGGCAAAAAATAAATTTTTTGTTGTTTTTGGGCTATTTTTGAAAAAGGGAAGTTGGACCCGATAGGGGTTGCCTACGTATCCCACGCCCTGTGGGAATCAAACCAGCGTAGTTCGGTCAGATATGACAAAACCAACTATTTTGAAAACAAAACTTTCTTTTTGATTTTTTAAAAATTTGGCAGAGTTTCGGTACCATTTGGGCATTGGGTTTTTCAAAACAGGTGACTAACTCACTCAACCCTAACACTATTATTCCTTTTTCTCTTTTTTTTTTCTTCCAAACTTCTCCCATTATTTACAAGCCGGTCAACATGCGGATCCGAAGCAAATATATGCGCAAATAGCTAGTAGGATGCATCAGGATGGTCTTTTCATTTCAGGTCACCTGTCCTAGACGGACCCAACCACTGTGTTGAGTCCCCTAAGTCAAATGCACGTGATACAAATAAGCGCTCCTACTAGGGATCCGGCATGAGGTCGAGTTATGCTAGGTTCAAAACCTGGGTATATGTTCTAGACTGTGTACCCGAGCGGACAACTCGAGTCGAGGAGGGGGCTACGTACCGGGAACCAAAAGGCTATTCGGCTTAGTAACTTGTCCGGCCTCTTTCTTACTTTAAGGTATGACACTAACAGAATAGGGAGTCTCGACCAGCGAGCACATCCCCGGAGGTGAGAAGAGAAGGGTTTCGTAACAGTTTTATATACAATTCAGATAATATCAAAGCGGTAAAACATTTAGCACATTTAGGAAAATCAGATAATAAGATAAAGCCAAATATAATAGCTATTCTAAGCTCGAATTCTTGAACCCTAAACCGAAGTTCTGGGTTCGTGTCCCCAGCAGAGTCGCCAGAGCTGTCACACCTACTTTTTTACACACCTACCCCGAAGGATAATGTATAAGGGAGTTTTTCCATTTAAAGTGACATTATTCGAAATGGGATTATTTATTTGATTTTTCAGAGTCGCCACTTGGGAAAGGTTTGGCGTTTGGTGTCCCAAGTCACCGGTTTATCTTGAATCCCAAATCGAGGAAATTTCGACTTCCCGAATGGAGTCTGCGAACTAGAAATTCTGAATAAGGAATTCTGTTGACCCGAGGGAAGGTGTTAGGCACCCCCGGATCCCGTGGTTCTAGCACGGTCGCTTAAACTATTATAATTGGCTAAAAATCTGATTTTTTTACATATCATCCTATAGTGCAATTTTAGAATTATTTACCGCTTTTAATTAATTTTTAGGAAATTGAACGTCGTTCAAAACATGTCTTTGGATCACGTCACATGAAATGCACCCGGATCCTTGACACATTTTATTCAACGTTTTGGGATTTGGATTTGGGTCACATGAAATGCACACCCGACTTTTAGGAAGGTAAAGTTATTAAAGAACGCGCCTAAAGCGACTAACGTGTTATTAACTTTGCGGGAGGCCATGAAAATTCGCTAAATTGCACGTCTCGAGTTCTAAATATTTTTAATGAAGTAAGGAAAGAGGGCCACGCAATTTTATGATTTCATTTGGCGCGGCGCACCTCAAATTATTTTAAGGATATCCTAAAATGGACTATTATTTTCCTATTAATGATTGTCTCTAAAGGCCTAATTTTATGAAATAACTACTATTAAAAGCGTTTGAACATACTTGGGCTTCAAGATCAAGTTCAAACTCGAACAAACGGATCTCTATGATCAAACACCGCTTAATTCAAATTTGCTACTTAACTTGGAAAGCCCAAGCCTACAATTCAATTTTTAGATAATCAAATCCAATGGCTTTAGTAGGGAAAACAAAACTTTCAGCAAATTGGGCCTAGATGCAGCCCGTGGCAGGAAACCTCATTTTAGCTTCTCCTTATTCAATCAAATAGTTCAGAATTTGGGCCTCAATTAAAAACCCAATTTGAGGCTAGGTCGAAATTAGGACTAAAGTCCAAGGCTGGATTAGTCAAGGGTCCAATGGGGTGGACAGTTGATGATGCTTGAGCCTTTGGTAACTTAATTACTGGGCCCTAGTCTCGCCTGATTTCATTTTGGGCCTGCTCAATAGTTTTTGGCAAATAAAGTGCACAATTCATTCAAATCAACACTAACTCTTAGCTACTTCGTTGTTCAATCCACTTAATTTAATCGACTTGCCAGTACACTGATAACTAACATGAATGAACTGAAATGTAACAACTATTTAATTGCAACTAATATACTTTAAATGCACCTAATCATGACTGGAAACAGGAGTGATTACTGAAATATTAACTTTCACGTTTTCCATTTTTAAGCTATTGAATCAATGAAACTCCAAACTAACATGTAATCTAACATGAATCTGAAATTCCCTACTGTCATGGTTCAGGAATACAATGTGACTCTGAATTTGATTTTAACAGGCACTTATGAACGAATTTAAATACCAAGCTAATCCTGCGCATTCAACTACTCACATAACATTTAGCTACTCAAATAGCAGTCAAACAGTTCTAAAAGAGTCCAACAGTCCAAATTAATTACAACATTCAACTACTGAAGTTTTAACTAAACTAGATATGAACAAACGCAGAAACAGCACAAGTGCAGCACGCAAGGGACTAAGTCGAAGCTTCTGTTTCATTTCTCAACTCAGGCATACATTATCAATGGTTTAGAACTTGTACCTGGAAATTTGCACAAAATGAAATGAAATTGAGGATCAGTTGAGCAGCAGAAATACAGCAGTAATAAAATCGATTTAAAACCCAGAAAATAGTGTCAATCAGCCCAGGAGTTGATTTCAGATTGCAAAACCAGTAAACAACCAAAAATAAGCTTGAACGACCCAAAATCGACTTGATATAACCCCCAGGATCTCTGAAACCTTCACTACTGAATTAACAGGACTATTTAAACCAATTTTCAACCTTATTCAAACTGGAAATTGAATTTCAGAACCTGAAACTTCGAGATCACTCCACAAATTCAATGGAACAGTGATTTTGGGAGTTTTTGAGTTACTTTTGGGCTTTTTGAAGAACTAAGATCTAAAATGAACTTTCTAACTCTCAGATTTCAGTTTTGATTTTTGAATTTTTGAAATTCAAATTTTTCAGATGTTCAAACTTTTTTCTGCAAGGCAGTAGAGACTGCCTTTTATAGATAAAATGCTAAGGGCTCTTTCAGATTTCATTTTACACCTTTAGTCCATCTTTTATTTCAGTTTTTTGCTTGAAAAGTCCTTAAGGTTTTGGCTTGTTTTTCAAGTTTTAACACTAAATTACTGAAATTCTAACTAAAACCCTCTTCTAGAAGATTCTAGGAGGTTCCAGTTTCAACTACATCATTTTTTGTCTATTTAGGAATGCTTATACTACCCTTGTCCTTACCCCTAAATTACATAGCCTAATCAAACTAAACCCCAACCCTCTTACCTTGGTCAGTAACTATGGTTAATTACTCAAAGGAACTGAAAAGTTCAGCTAAGTCCAAACAAATCCTAAAGTTGAACTAATCACCATCCCAACTAATCAGAACATGGGAATTGAATCTAATTAGACTGTTAATCCAAACTAAATTTATTCACTAAACAATTCAGCAATTCAAATGAAATTAAACTGAGGCCAAATTATCAGTAACAATCAAGAATTATTCAATCGAAACCAAACCAAAATCAAACCAACAGAAAATCAAAGAAAAAAAACAAAACAAAATTAAACTAAAAGTAAAGACTAAAACAAAACAGAATCAATTAACATTAAAAAAAAAATTAATCAAATGAGAAGAAACCTTACTGACTTAAAACGAACAATCAAAAAACTTAAACTAAAACCTAGAACAATGACTATGAATTAACAACAAGAACTACGCTTAAACTAATCTTAATAACAGAGAAATCAAACAATAAAAGAAAAGAAAAACTTACTTATGCAAGGTTAAACAAAGCTGAATGCCGATTCAAGCACCGGAATGATGTAAACGTATGTTCTTCACCAAGAACAAACGAACACATTATTTCGTGGCTCGACTCAAACTTTGGACTCAGGAAATTGGGGAGAACTCGAGTAATTCAGACTTCTGGGGTTCTGCCGCTCTATGATCTGAAATTCGAGAAGCTCTGGTGGGTTTTGAGGGAAGATGATAGGGAATTCGTAATGAGGGAGGGAAGAGGGTGGTTTGGTGTTAATTTGGCGAGATTTAGAGAATTTAGGGTTTTGGCCGGAATTTCGATTTGATATTTGAGAAAATTGGCCAGGTTTTGAGGGAAAAGGGTTGTAAATTTGGAAAGAGGAAAGGAAGGTGGTTCAGGGGTGTTAATTTGGTAAGGTTTGGGGTTGGTGCGCCGTGAGCGGCAGAGACGGTGCCTAGGGTTTGGATTATTCGAACACTTTGACAGAGATTTGGGGGAAACAAAGGTCGGATTTGTGCTGAGGATGACGAGGGGGTGTTATGGTGCAATTTTGGAGTCGTTTGGTGACCGGCCGCCGCCGTGAGGCGATTTCCGGCGCCGGTCCAAGGCGGTAGACGGTGGGGGCGTCTCTGGTGAGAGTAGGGGTGAAAGAGACGACTTGGTGGGTAGGGGGTATGGTCCGACACTTTTATAGCTAGTATACCCTAGCTTCTGAGCCGTCGGATCATGTATCCTCAACGACTCAAATTTCACGGAGTCAAAACGGTGTCGTTTTATTTTTAAAAGGGGGGGGGGGAATCGGACTGAAGCGGGTTTTAGGCCGAGTTTGATGGGTCTTGGAGGGATTTGTTTGGGCTAATATCAGAATTGGCCCAAACATGGATATGTATTAAGACCTTTAATTTTTTATTTGAATTTTCTTTATTTCTTTACTTTTCTCTTCTTTTCTCATTTCATTTTTTTAGATTTTTGTTTAAATGCAAAGTTTAAAATAAAAGACCTAAATTGACTCTAAAATTATACTAATTAATTTCTAAAATTAACCAATTCCTAATTTTAAAAAGAAAACTTAAGGAAAAATCAAAAAATTAAAAGTAAAACAATGCAAAAAGACTATTTTGTTATTTTCTCTTATTTTTTGTAATGTTAATTAACTAATAAAATGTTAAAAATATAAAATTGGGTTCTAAATGCAAATATGCAAAAATGCAAACAAACAAACATCATGCAATTAATTCCCTAACATTCAAATAATAAAAGAGAAAATCCCAATTCTAAGAATCCTATAGGAATAATTTAAGCGAGGCAAAAATCACATGCTCACAATATGTGAGGAAAGAGAGTAGAAGCACGAAGGGTGATGCCGTGCATATTTTATTATTCTAATTGTTTTGGTGAGGAAAGAGAGTAAAAGCACGAAGGGTGATGCCGTGCACATTTTATTATTCTAATTGTTTTGGTGAGGAAAGAGAGTAAAAGCACGAAGGGTGATGCCGTGCACGTTTTCATTATATTATTGCGTGGTGAGGACGAGAGTAAAAGCACGAATGGTGATGCCGTGCACTTGTCTTTGATTTTCCTGATTCTTGCTGATAATTGAGTTATGTTGTCCTTTACTTTTATTTACTGATTTTCTTGTTGTTATCGGTTCAAGTACATTAATTGTCTTATTCCACTATTACTGTGATTCTTTATGTTGGCATTTTCCTTTATTGTGTTACTTGTTATTTTTGGCTCGAGGCATCCTTGCGCAACATTATGCCTTGAATTTATGCTATAATTGCTACATGTTTATGTGACTTAATTGCTACTTGAGATTTAGCATACTAAATATTAAATTGCCTATTTGCTCCTTAAAGTCCATAATTAATTGCTACTTATCATTGCTTGTTTTCCTCAGTGAGTCATAATTACTGTGTACTTATTGTCTTATGAATTCGTATTAATTATTGCATTTGTTGGAGTAAATTTTATTTGGAAGAACTGTTGATTTAATAAAATGGGAGCGGGTGGTACGCCTACCACGAGATTTAATAAAATGGGAGCGGGTGGTACGCCTACCACGAGATTTAATAAAATGGGATCGGGTTGCACGCCTGCAACGAGTTGTGAACCGAGAGTGAAACTTGCCTTTGTTTTCCTTATCCTTGTTAGAAGTTGAATTTTGGTTTCCTGATAATTCTCTTGAGATTCTGTTTCAACTGTTATCTCCCCGCAACATGTTTCCCCCTCCCATCCTTACTTGTTTATTCCTGCTTTACTTTCCGCTGTACATTATATAACTGAACAAGTTTATTTGGTAGTCTGGTCCTAGCCTCGTCACTACTTCGCCGATGTTAGGCTAAGCACTTACCAGCACATGGGGTCGGTTGTGCTGATACTACACTCTGTGCTCTTTTGCACAGATCCAGGTCCCGGACAGCAGTAGTAGCTCGGGAGCCAGCCTTCAGTCCATCGAGACTCCGAGGTAGCCTTGCACGCGTCCGCAGGCCCGGCGTTTCCTCTATCTTATATTTCATTCTATTATCTCATGTTTTCGAGACAACAGTGTTATATTTCTCTCAAACGATTGTATTTAGTACTCTTAGTAGTCCGTAGATGTTGTAACACCAGGTTCTGGTTAGAGGCATGTGTTGGTCTTCAGGATAGTTTGGTTTTATATTTATTTAAGTCTTCCGCTTAAATTTCATATTCCGCTGTCATTTAAATATTTAACGCTTGTTGTTATGATTAATAAAAGGATTTAAAATGAAATAGGTAGGAGTTTATGATTTGTGGCTTGCCTAACTTCTACGAGTAGGCGCCATCACAACCCCCGAGGGTGGGGAAATCCAGGTCGTGACATTAGTCTAAGTTCAGGACCAAGTGTCCTTAACTTTTGAACTTGTAACTGTAAGTAAGGACCAAGTGTCCTTAACTTCTCAGCTTGTTAGTCTAAATTCAGGACCTATTGCCCTTTAACTTTTGAGCTGTTAGTCCAAGTTCAGGACCTATTGTCCTTAACTTTTGGGCTTCTTAGCCTAAGTGCAGGACTTATTGTCCTTAACTTTTGAGCTTGTTGGTCTAAGTTCAGAACTTCAGGACCTATTGTCCTTAACTTTTGAACTTGTAACTGTAAGTTCAGGACCTATTGTTCTTAACTTTTGAGCTTATTAGTCTAAGTTCAGGACCAAGTGTCCTTAACTTTTGAACTGGTAATTCTAAGTTCATAACCAAGTGTCCTTAACTTTTTAATTTGGAACTCGAAGTTCAGGACCAAGTGTGCTTAACTTTTGAACCTGTAACTGTCAGTGCTGTAAAAAAGGCTCGTTGTTCGTCGATAATGGTTGAGTAAGTAAGATACAGTAATTAATATAGAATCATAGTAGTCCTCTGTAATTGTAAGTTGTTCTCTGTTCTGCATAATCTTTTTCTATCCTGTACAAATACCACGTTCACTATCTATATTGATCATTCTACTGTAAGTCCCTTCTTCATAGCTTACCCAACTATGTAATTTGTGTTTCCTTTTCTGTATTTTTATTGCTGAAGAGATTTATACAGATTAGATGTCTCTGTCCCTATCTCTCTCTCTTTTGTTTTTTTTTCCAATACAGATTAGATGTTAGTCAAATTTTTTTTTTCCGGACGGCGGCACAATTCTCTCCCTAACATGAAAGAGATAGAAGAAAGGGTAACACAGTCTTTTCATATTAATTTTAATAGACTAGTGGCTACTATTGCTAAGCATTAAAAATAATAGATAAAAAATAAATACCACTTTAAAAAGTGGCTACCCTACACAATTTTTACTTAATAATTGGGTGGGTCTTGGGCTAAGATGGGTTGGGTCGAGATGGGCAAAAATTTAGGCCATTAACCAACCCGCCCAACTCTTTTCAAGTTTTACTTAATATGTGTTGTCTTCTTATGAATTGCATAATTACTAAATAAGACTTTTTTCTTTGGTTATAATTTATTTCTAAGATATTTTGGCAAAGTTACTCATAGATCAATCTAGGCTAAAAATTGGCCCAACTTTTAATGTGTTGAGATGGATTGAATCAAGATGGACTAAGTTCAATAAATGAGTGAGTCAATAACCAGCCCAACCTTGGATAGGTTGTGCGAGTCATTTGGGATTTGGCCAAATTTGACAACCCCAATTTATATGGAATGAATTAACTTGTCTAGCCTTGTCACAAGTTATGACAGTTATCAGGAGTTCAATACAAAGTGTCCATGAATGACCAGGAGTTTAATTGTGTCGCAATTTAGAACAAATTGTTCACATTTTCTGGTGGATCCCCAAGAGTTTCTGATGTATGGACTTGTCATAACTAGTCTTGATGAATTATGAGGAGTTTACTACAAATTGTGTCATAACTTTGGAACACATTGTTTACAAATTCTAGCGGATCACAAGGAATTTCTAATGGATAGGGCTGCCATAAGTCTTGATAAATCACCATAAGCTTAGTTAAATTGTGCCATAATTTTGGAACAAATTGCTTTCATATTCTGGCCGATCTCTAGGAGTTTCTGATTGATTGATTTGCCACAACGACTCTCGGTGAATCACAAGGAATTAAATACAAATTGTGTCATAACTTAGTGGTTTGGCACGCAGTTAAACAGGTTGATTCTGAAAACCACTTTCTACGAATTCTCGGAATCATAAGAAGTTTTTGAAAAATTTCACCAACACATTTTTTGCTTAAAACTTATCCATATTTGCCAGGATCAACTCCAGAATCCAGATGACTTTGAGCCCGTTTGGCTTAGTTGATAAGCATTATGTGCTGAAAAGCACTTTTAAGTGCTGAAGCTAATTTAAAAAATAAGCAGTTACGTGTTTGGATAAAAGTGCTGAAATTAATAATATGCAGCTGAAGAACTGGATATACGAAGAGTTTTGTTTTAAAAAGAAGTATTTTAGGGATAGAATAGTTAATATTTTGGTCAAACTTAAAGTGCTTATAAGCTGAAATTTGATAAGTTGGGGGAAACCAACTTATGGCTTTTGACTTATTTTCGGCTTATAAGCACTTAACTTATAAGCACTTTTAACTTTACCAAATGCGTAGATAAGCCAAAAAGTGCTTATAAGGCAGTTTGACCAGCTTATAAGCTTAGCCAAACACCCTCTTTATTTTATATCCAACATCTCATTAATCCCAATAATTCTCGTTGGTTAAATTCAATCCAAACCTTCGAAAGTTAATAGAACTACGTTATCTTCTTTAACAATCAAGTCCAACAAAACGCAAATAGAATTTGGTATTTTTCAAGGTTCTTCTACAATCCCAAACCAAACCAACACAAATAAGGTCATGAGTTTTCAATTTTCTACGGCACATATGAAAATGATGGAGAAGAAGAAGGAAGAGGAGGAGCACAAGTTCTGGCGGGTATTTATAATTACTATAATTTCTTTAACATGACCAAAAGTTAATCGCCAACCTTTAAGGATGACACCCTGTGAAATTTGTTCACTTGGACCCTAACTTATTTGGATCTCCGAAGAAGGGCTTATTTATAAAAAATATTGACCTAAAAACTTTTTAGATTTCGTTTTTTAAAAAATAAACTTTTTTTGTTAAACTTTCCGTATTCAAAGTTCCTGACTTAATTAATTGGGATTCACGCCGGTTAGCCCACTATGACTAGGTAAGGAGCTCCTTACGATGATATTTTTATTATTTATTTTTAGAGATTGAATCTGAATTCTCTAATTAAAGGTGAAGGTTTCCAACTATCATACTCCTTTGTGGTATTATAGTCTAAACTACATGCCTTTTTGCTACTTACATTACGTCCGAACCTGATATGGCAATGTATAGTGGCTCAATTTTGTGAATTATTTTAAACTATTATATTATTGTCGTGAATCTTTGGTCCTAGAGAATGATTGACTCAATATTTGTCGTAGTTATTTATATTCATTCCATCTTATCTCTAATTTTTGTTTTTTATTTGAAGGCCAGGGGCGGAGTGTGTGTGTGTTTTTGGGGGGGGGGGGGGGGAGGGGAGGTTAAGATTCCACAGCAGTGAATTTTATTTTGGTTGTCGTCATCTAAAGGAGATTCCATATTAGTGAATTTTAGTGCAGTTTAGTTTGGTTGTCTTATTTTAAAGGAAGAGAATTTCAAAAAAAAAGATGCACGTGGGAGGATCTACTTTTATACATGAATTGAGCTAGGATATTCTCCTCCTATTGCCAGCAGATTTGTGAACCCTATTTTAATTTGTGCAGTTCGTTAATTTCGAAATTTCGTCTTATTATTTAGTATTTATTAGAGACTTCATAGATAGAGTCAGAACATAGTCTTGGGTGTTTATTTTGCATTACATTTGTTTTTCAACGTATTTAAGATAATAAAATAATTTTCCTTTTAGAATATTATTTCTTTTAAAGCTTCAGAAAAAAAAATTTACTTTAAATCATCTTGAATTGTGTTGAGAAGCATTGTATAATAAAAATAGAATAGAATAGAAAAGTCAAGATGGTTCGCTCGGTCAAGTTACCGAGTGCTGGTCATGACTTGGTCAAAAATCAGATCGTGACACAAGATTGATTAAGAATTCATCAAAAGAAGGACCAAATACAGAAAAATCATCCATAAAGACCTGAACAAATTGTTCCACCATATCGGTAAATATTACCATCATACATCTTTGAAAAATCGCACGTGCATTACATAACCCAAATGACATTCTCTTAAATGCATAATTGCCATAAGGGAATGTCTAAACGATCTTTTCTTGATCCTCCAGGGCAATAGCAATTAGATTATATCCAGAATAGCAATCGAAGAAATAATAGTAATCTTGTCCGGGTAACCTGTCAAATATTTGATCAATAAAGGGGAGGGAAAAGTCATCTTTTCGTGTAACATTATTTAACTTCCTTTAGTCTATGCATATTAGCCAACCAATTACCGTCCTAGTTAAGATTAATTCATTTTAATCTTCACTACAACAATCCTATCTCCCTTTTTAGATATACATTGGACAAGGCTTACTCACTTACTGTTGGAGATAAGAAATAAAACACTTGCGTCGAGCCACTTAATCACTTTTTTTTCTTACCACTTCTTTCATGATTGGATTTAGGTAGCGCTGATGTTTCACGCTAGACTCATGTTCTTCCTCCATGAGTATATTGTGCATGCAGAATGCAGAGCTAATACCCTTTATGTCAGACATTATATATCCAGTAGCACGCTTGTGTTCCCATAACACCCTCAATAGCTTCTCTTCCTGTAAGTTAAGAAATAATCACAAGTAAAGTGTTAGAACTTCCCAAATATGCAGAATGAATATGAGAGGGTAACAATTTAATTTCTAGTTTTAGGGCCTCCTCAATAGAATGCTAAGGCGGTGGACCACTTGGGCTATCTAGAGGCTCAAACCGGGGTTCTTTTCTAATGCATTTGTTGGGTTTGTTATTTAATAAATAATAACAAAAGAGGTGTGAATGGAAAATGGTGGGAAAAAAAATGAAGGGATGACCCGAGACCCGGTCCGGTCTAGCCCGTTTTTCTTTCCCGGATTAATTTAAATTCGTTTTAAATTTCCCGCAAAAATTTCCAACAGCCATGGCTGTTCTGAAACAGTGTCACACCTGTTCCAACAGCCATGACTATTCTGAAAAGTTGCAAACCTCTTCAGAGGGTCACACCTGTTCCAACAGCCATGACTGTTCTGAAAGGTTGCAAACCTCTTCAGAGGGTCACACCTGTTCCAACAGTCATGACTATTCTGAAAGGTTGCAAACCTCTTCAGAAACATCACCAAGTTGGCTATAAATAGACCTTCAAATCCCAGAATATTTACTTACTAAATTTTCTGAATCTTCTTCTTCTTCTGCACAAAATATTCCAGTGTGTTTTACGACCATCGAGTGGTTCGCCGATCACCAGAGTTTTAGGTACCGATACACTAGTGAGTTAAATCGTTCTATCCTGGGAGGATATATTTCAGAACCTCGGGTACTTGAGGGGAATAATTTTCTTAAGGACACACTGTGTATTCAGTGGGCTCGATTTGTTCCTACAACGTTTTCAGAATTTATTTTGAAGAAGTTTACTATTTTCCGGAATTTAATTTCTATTAACTTTCTGTTTTTTGTTTTCAGAAAGATTATTCTTTAATTTATTTTCAGCAATACAGATAAATAACAATCTTAAGAAAATTATTAAATTATATTCTGTATTCTGTATTATTCTGAATTATTTATTAAGCCATTTTTTACAAATTATTTTTAATGCATCGCATGTGTTTAAATTATAGCCCAATTCTAAACCAAATCCGAACAAAAATTAAGGCCCAAAGAATTTAGCCCAGTCTTTGGCAGAAACCAAACGGAGCCTTTTTAAATTCGGTCACGGCCCGTTCCATTTAACCCGCCTCGCCTCCCCTTCGATCCTGGCTGTTGATCTTAATTGATCAACAGCCCACAATAGNGCTTACGTATTTTGTTTACCTTTCTAAACGTTTTCAAAAAATTTATTTTTAAAGTTTTGAATATTATTTTTCAGAATTGTTACTACTAACTTTCTGTTTTATTTTTCAGAAAGATTACTATTTTATTTACTTACAGCAATACAGATAAATAACAATTTGAAGGACCATCTAATTAGTTTGAATTGCAGAATCTAAAAACTACATCATTCCTACGTGGGATTATCTATTTGAAGATAATTATCATATTAGGAAGAAAACTACTCCTCAATTTAGATTGGCAATTTTTATTTTAATCGCAAGTAATAAATTCAATTTTTAAACTTTTATCTTTCAATTGATCTTTTTATATCACTGCAATATAAAAATTTTGTTTATCAACTCAAGTTCAAATCTAGATAAAAGGTTGTTATGATATCGTATAATATGTTCTTAAATTTGACGTTTGAGTTGACTTGGTAAAAAATGCTAGCACATAACCTAGCAGATTTTAAGTTTGCGGGAGCTTTCTTCCCTAAAGTGTAGGAAGCTAATTAAAAATAAGCAAATTTATGTAAGAGAATAATAAGAGTCTTCCATTNTAGTCATTATTTGATTATATATGATATGTTGATGAAATATTTAAAATGTGGGGGCTTTTAGCTTATGCATGACAAAAGCCAATGTTAGACGTAATGTCTAAATTATATAATTTTTGAACTCCATTGATATAGTAGTTGGTAAAATCATCAGTTGTTTATCTTAATAAAGACTAGTTGATGAAACTACTAATTCGGAAGTTGGTCACATGCCTTTCTCGAAAGGTCATTTTCTTTTATATTGTTTAGTTCTTTTATGAAATAATGTCACTTTGAAGGTTGTGACTTTTCATAGAAAGATACGTCTGTACATTTTAGTATGGACATGACTGTTCATGAATGAATATATTAATACGTTGGTCTATAATGAGGTGAACTAACCGATGAACATGACCAAAATCCATTGCTAGTTGGATTTGTTTCATGAATGGAGGTGCTATATTTTGCATATCATATAGACATATGAATGAATAGCATACAAATGCTTGAAAATGGCGGAATGATTACGAAATGTGTTATATATTAAAAGGTTGTGGCCACAACTGATGCCAATCATTCCAGCTGTTGTTATAATTACTACATTAAGTGTAGTCAATAATCTGATATGCAATCGAAAATCGAGACATATTAGTCTACAACATAAGGAAGTTTGCATTGAACGTTCATGACAATGAAACGAGTTTTGAAGTATTTGAAATATACTCCAAATTATGCTTTGCACTACAATAAGTATCCCACGATAATAGAGGGGTATAATGATGCAAATTAGATCACCGGTTAACCGATTCTAAACAGTCGGTAGATGAGCGATGTATTGGAAATCGTCCAAACAAATGTGCATTGACCGCTCTACAGTGGAGGCTGAGTTTATAGCCTTAGACAAGGCCGGTGAAGAAGCTGAATGGCTCCGGAATTTCTTGGAAGATATTCCATTTTGGCCCAAACCTTTGGCACCTATATGTATACATTGTGATGGTCAAGCGGCAATAGGTAGGGCAGGGAGCGTTATGTATAACAGGAAATCTCGTCATATTCGACGGAGACACAATACCGTTAGACAACTATTCTCTAGTGGTGTTATCACAATTGACTACGTAAAGTCAAGGGATAACGTGTCGGATCCACTTACAAAAGGCCTATCTAGAGAGGCAGTTGAAAGATCATCAAAGGGAATGGGGTTAAAGGCCTAGGACAAGTTATCATGGCGGTAACTCTACCTAGCAGACTGGAGATCCCAAGAGCTAGGTACAAAAAGATCAAACAAAGTTATGAATGACGGTTCAACGTTGTCAACTAACTCAACCCATTCTCGTGATGAAGACAATGTTCAAAAACGAGGTAAAGCATTAAGGCTTTTTTGATGAGTCAATAAAGCTTAAAGCTTTTTAATGATTTGCTAAGTCTGGCAGGATATGACCAGATAGTGTGTGTTTAGGATTACACGTTTAGGAATCACCTATGTGAGTGTGAAGTGTAAGCCGCTTCAAGGAGAATGAAAGTAAAGGCCCATTCTCTAAGCACTCATGAAACCAGGCGGTGTTCATGGCTGAAACGAACACAACCGTGAGAACCAGAGATGGTTAAGGATTGATTGTGTGACTTATGTTGTCTAGGTATACAACAAAGCTCGACGGTTCAAAATCAAATCTACTGATTGACCGAGTATATCCGATATAAGTTCACTACGGAAAGTTCAAAGGGAAACCTACTTATCCAGATGCAATTAATTCTTGCTTGTAAAACACACACACGTCCGTGCATTCCTTTAAGTTTATAGCCATTCCCCATTCATGTGGGGGATTGTTGGGTTTGTTATTTAATAAATAATAACAAAAGAGGTGTGAATAGAAAATGGTGGGAAAAGAAATGGAGGGATGACCCGAGACCCGGTTCGGTCTAGCCCATTTTTCTTTCCCGGATTAATTTAAATTCGTTTTAAATTTCCCGCAAAAATTTCCAACAGCCATGGCTGTTCTGAAACAGTGTCACACCTGTTCCAACAGCCATGACTATTCTGAAAAGTTGTAAACCTCTTTAGAGGGTCACACCTGTTCCAACAGCCATGACTGTTCTGAAAGGTTCCAAACCTCTTCAGAGGGTCACACCTGTTCCAACAGTCATGACTATTCTGAAAGGTTGCAAACCTCTTTAGAAACATCACCAAGTTGGCTAAATAGACCTTCAAATCCCAGAATATTTACTTACTAAATTTTCTGAATCTTCTTCTTCTTCTGCACAAAATATTCCAGTGTGTTTTACGACCATCAAGTGGTTCGCCGATCACCAGAGTTTTAGGTACCGATACACTGGTGAGTTAAATCGTTCTATCCTGGGAGGATATATTCCAGAACCTCGGGTACTTGAGGGGAATAATTTCCTTAAGGACACACTGTGTATTCAGTGGGCTCGATTTGTTCCTACAACGTTTTCAGAATTTATTTTGAAGAAGTTTACTGTTTTTCGGAATTTAGTTTCTATTAACTTTCTGTTTTTTATTTTCAGAAAGATTATTATTTAATTTATTTTCAGCAATACAGATAAATAACAATATTCACGTGATACATCCGGAATGTGCATTATCACCTTACCCTCTTCTTCAAGTTTCATGTGATGGAATAACATCATTGTTTTACGTAGCACATCATATTTAAATACACTCATCCAGGGTTGGTTCGTCTAGTTCCGCTATAGAAATTAAGGCAATGTCCTCGTAATGACGAGGCAACTGAATGACTCATTACACATTGAAGACTGCTTCTTCGTTGTAGACCCTCATGATCATATTACCTTATCAAAATTTGATAATTACATTTCTAGTGGCCAAGAGGTTGTCCTAAGATGATAGGAACTCGCTTATCAGCCTCATAGTCCAAGATAAAGTTTGATAGGACGATGAACTTTCCAATTTATAGCAAAACATCCTCAATTACCCCCTCGGGGTATGCATCTATCAGCCAACTGTAGCGTTACCGTGGTAGATCGTGGAGCTCCTAAGCCTAACTGCTTGAACACTGATAACAACATCGGATTTATATTTGCATCCAAATCACATAGAGCTCTACCCGCATCAACTTCACCAATATTCACAAGGATGGTAAAGTTTTTCGGATCCTTAAGTTTTTGCGGAAGCTTGTGTTGATCCTAGAAGTGCACTCCTTATTTAGTGCGACAGTCTCAAACTCAGTTAACCTCTTTTTATTTGCCACTATGTCCTTGATATATTTTAGCATATTTTAGGACATCGCGAAACATGTTCACCAAAGGGATGTTTAAATGTATCTGCTTCAACATATATAGAATTTTTGAAAATATGCGTTTATCATTATTCTTTTTCAGCCTTTGAAGAAAAGGGGGTGGTACCCTTTCTGCTACATGCTCAGATTCGACTATGTTTTTCTCAACCAGCTCCACGGGTTTTGGCACTCTTTCCACTTCGAGCCCAGATGACTCCTTCTTCTTCTTAGGTACTTCTACCAATTCTCTCCCATTTCTCAATGTAACTGCATCGACTTAAGGATTTTTCTCTATATCGCTGCTCCCACAGGTCTAGTGTTTTGATAATTTGTTATCTGCCCGAATCGACTCTCTAGATTTCTGAACTTTGTACGCAGTTGTTGATTGTCATCTATTATCTTCTGGTTATCGAGTACAAGTTTTTTCATCATATCAATCAAACTTTCCTCTGCTTGTTGTGGTGGTTTCAATGGCTGATTGTAATTACCTTGAGGCTTGTTATTGCTCTGATTTTCATCTCATGGGAAGTTAGGATGGTTCCTCCAATTTGGATTGTATATATTACCATATTGAGTGTTCTGATTCATCGGACCTCTAGTTTGCTGCCCACATAGTAGATGAACTCGGGGTTTATAGGACATTGGTCACCAGTGTGGCCTTTCCTATAAAACTCACAATAAATTATCATTTCGCACATGCTGCAACGGTTGAATTTATGCTTGAGAGAGCTTTCCAACTTGATTACTACTTGGCCACATCGGCTCTCAAAGTTGTGAGGGCATCTATTTCGATCATACCATCCGTCTTAGGCCTGATTGCTCTACTTGGTTCTCTTTCTCTTTGCCAGTTCTAATCATTTGCAGTAAATTTGCTCAGCTAGATTTCACCGTATAGTTTCTCCATGCACATATCTCCGTAACCAGCGTCTATGTACATTTTGGAAGCTTCATCTAATCCTTTCAAAAAAGTGTGACCCAAAACTTCATCTATCTGACAATGGTGTGAGCAGTCTCTATGTAGCTTCTTAAATCGCTCACAAGCTTGGTGAAGCGTTTCACCTTCCTTTTGTTGGAATCCAGAAATCTAGCTCCTTAGCGATTTTGTCTTTCGAGAGGGGAAGAATTAAATTAAAAATTTCCATGCCAGATCATCCCAGGTTCTAATTGAATTTGTGTAGGCTCCTTTTGTAACCACTACTTTGCTTTTCCCAATAGCGAAAAGGAAAATAATGTCAGTCAGATGTAATCGAAGAGATATTTGAAAAATTGTAGATTTCTGTGATCTCCAAAAATTCTGAATGTGTATATGCAAATCCTCATGTGGTGACCCACATACTAACCTTAGGATTATATCAATTGCACCATGTATTATTTTAGCTCAAAATGGTTGGTGATGGCTGGCTGGACGATGACTTGTGTCATATTTGCAAGGCTAGGCCTTGCAACTGCGATCACTAGTAGTTCTTGATTCACCTCCATCCTTACAGAAAGTGGAAGTTCAACAATTGCTTGTTGATTCTCGATTTCCTTAACATGTGTTGCCGCTTTTGATGTTTCTTTAGCTTCTTTGGCTTCTTTTGTTGCTTTCTTGTTTTGTGGAAGAGTTTCTCAGGTTCTTTCTCACAGGGTTCAAGTTTATCATTACCCTCGTCTTTTTTCCCTGACATTCACTTCACAAGTACCTGAGACAAATCAAGCAACTCAACCAAGTCAAAAGTTGAATAGAAAACTTATAAAAATCAACTCAATTAAATAATTAATTGCTAAGTCCCCCCAACGGTGCCAAAATCATGTTGGTTCCCCAAGTACACGCAAGTATACGTGGCCATCAAGTAATAAAGTGACTTAAAAGTCGGATGTCGAACCTACAAAGACTTAGAATAATCGCTAACTAAAATCAATTAACTATCCAAGATAATCAAAAGTAATATTTTTCTACTAAGCTACTGTTATAAAAATTGAATAAGCATTCAACTAAATTAACAAGGATAAAGCGTTTTGTAACGACCCGGCCGGTCGTTTTGAGAATCTAAGCTCCGTTCGGCGGCGTACGATCTTGAATAGCTTTATAATATGAGTATCTACTTGCGTGCATAGTTGGATTCAGTTAATGGATGATTTAGAGTCAAATTGGAAGAAGGAATCTAGTTTTGGAAGTTTTAAACGGCGAGAATTTGACCGGAATTAGACTTTTGAGTAAACAGCCCCGGAATGGGGTTTGGGTGATCTCAACAGCTTCGTATGGTGATTTTGGACGTAGGCGTGTGTTTGGATTGTATTTTGGAGGTCCGTAGCACATTTAGGCTCAAAATGTTGAAGGTTGAATTTTTGAAGTTTCCGGATCAATAGTGAAATTTTGATGTCGGGGTCGGAATGCGATTCTGAGAGTTGGAGCAGCTCCGTTATGTCATTTTGGACTTGTCTGCAAAATTTGGCGTTATTCCGAGTTGAATTGATAGGTTTCGGCATGAGATTTGATATTTGAAGATTTGGATATTCATAAGTTTGATTCGTTGTTTTGGTGTTGTTTTATGTAATTTGAAACCTCGAGCGAGTCCGTGTTAGGTTATATGACTTGTTTGTGTGATTAGACAGGGTCCCGGGGGACTCGGGTGTGTTCCGGGTGGGCTACGGGTATTTTTCCCCATTTTTGGAACTGCTGTTTTGCTACTTCCGGTATCCTTCTACGCGATCGCGAACACCCTCTCGCGTTCGCGATGCCGTGTTGCTGACCATCTCGAAATCCTTCTTCGCGTTCGCGTCCCTCCTTTTGGCGTTCGCGAAGCCCTGCATTCCTCCTTCTTCGCGTTCGCGACATACCCTACTTGTCCGCGTAGGTCCCTGCTTTTCTTCTCAGCGTTCGCGATTAGCAACCTGGGCAGCCTTAATTTTTCTTCTTCGTGAACGCGGCCCTCTCTTCGCGTTCGCGATGCACAAAAACCTGGGCAGACAGAATATATTCCAAAATCGAGGGTTTCACCATTTTTATCACATTTTGACTTCTATAGCTCGGTTCTTGGCGATTTTTGGTGGGTTTTTCACGAAATTCGATTGGGTAAGTGTTATTCAACTAGAATTAAATATATTCCATGAATTTGTCTTTATTTTTATCATTTAAATTATGTTTTGGGTTGGGGAAAGAGTTGGTTTTTGAAGAAAAATTTCAAAATGAAAAATCATGATTTGAGGGACCAAACGGTATCGGAATTTGATAAATTTTGTATTGTTGAACTCGTATCGGAATGGGTAATCAATATTTGTAAAATTTATCGGGTTCCGAGGTGCGGGCCTGAGGGTCGATTTTTAGAATTTGATCAAGATTGAGACTTTATGATCTGGAATAGTCTCTTATGTGTTTTATTTGTGGTTCGAAGTTAATTTGGTTAGATTTGAGCCGTCTGGAGGTCTTTTTACCCGAGAAGTGCATCTTAGAGTATCGGTTTGTCATCTTTGAGGTAAGTATCTTGCCTAACCTTGTGTGGGGGACTTCCCCTTAGGGTTTGAGTCTGCTATGTTGATTGTAGTTCGTGTACGCGAGGTGACGAGTGCGTGCTCGGACTTATTTGTGGAAAAATTGGCCTTTTAGGGTTCTTAGGTCCTTATATTCACCGTGTGAATGTGTACTTGATATGCTTGAGTTTTCCAGTTACTAGTTTCACCTTTACATGCTCTAATTGGAATTTATTTGCTCATAATTCATTCTTAATGCCTAATTGACTCTTATTTTGCTTAACTTAATATTTTTACCTCTTCTATTGTCATGCTATCTTTCATAACTGCTCGTCTTTGTTGGAAATCATTATTATCTCCCCTGTAATTGTTTGGTGTTGATTGAGGTGATGATTGTCTTCCCGCTGCTCATCCTTAATTGAAATCATTGTATAATCTTCGTAAGGTTCCCAACCTTAAAAGAAGTTTAGATAATCTATATTTAGTTGACGTTTCCTTATTTGGAATTATTTGATTCGTGTTAGCTTCCTTGTTGTTAAATTACATATTGTGGGATCGTTGCTTCATATTATTTTCTCTCTTGTTGAGCTGTTCCTATCACGCTTAGTATTTCTCTACTGTGGTTATTCCTTGTGAGCTAGTTTTACCGTCTCCTTGTGATCGAAAGTTCTTGAGTTGAATTACTCGTCGTGTTCTTGTGTATGTTGTCATTGATGTTGTTGTACTGGTTGTGGTGGTGCACGAGGTTTCTGCCGTGCGGTTGTTGATATTGTGATGCACGAGGTTTCTGCCGTGCGGCTGTTATTATGGGGTTGCGCGAGGTTTCTGCCGTGCTATTACTACTATTGATATATTGCACATGCTGCATGATAACGCGGGATATGTATATATATGCTTATATGTGGGTTGCGCATGTGGCGAGACAAGGTGGGAACATTATGATGCACGTGTGGCGAAACAAGGTGGGCACTTAGTATGTTATTATTTGCACACGTGGCGAGACAAGGTGGGCTATGTCAGGGATTGATTGTGATGATTTGTGATGGCCCGGGGGCATTCTTGTTGTTTAATGTTGTGTTGTGGTACGCTTACCTGTATGAGCTTTATCTCGTGGAAATTGTGAGGAAACATCTTACGTGTTGTCCGTTCTTTTCCTTACGCATATTAGCTGGTAGGAACTATGTTGAAGCACTTGCACAAGCATACACGTAGTTGAACGTAGTTGAACACTTTTATTAGATGTGAAGTCCTCCTAATTTTGCAGAGTATAGACGTACACCCTCGTTTACTTGTTATATATGTGAGAGTGGCTCTAGTTAGCAAGTGAGTTGTCAGCATGACCATGAGGTTGACGGGGGCACATGATGCCAAGTGTTAGATTTCAGATGCAGGGGCTCGTGAGCTGTAAATTGTCCGAGATTTTGGTACTTCATGGAATTTGTTGGATAAGACCTGATGTGAACACTGTCGTAGGACCTGAGTTATTGCTTGCATTTACTGTATTGTGAATTTAGGATTCGGGTTTGTGTTTTCATTCGCTCTTCTATGTCATTATTTTGGTATTTCCGCTGTTACTTGCTGTTTTTCTTCCCTTATTGTGATTGTAGTATTGTTAATCATCTCGTGTAGTCTTTATATATATACATCATGTTCCGTTGTTCCTGTATTTGTACAGTTTATTGGACCGGTAGGTGTCTTGACTGTTCCTCGTCACTACCCCACCGAGGTTAGTCTTGATACTTACTGGGCACCGCTGTGGTGTGCTCATGCTACTCTTCTGGACATTTTTGTTGTGCAGATCCAGGTACTTCCACTCCGTCTTATCATCCTTGAGGCGAGGCGCTTCTGTAGAGACTTCGAGGTATATCTGCCGCGTCCGCAGACCGAGGAGTCCCTTTCTATCTTTCTGTAATAAGTATAGCCCTTCAGAAATTTTCTTTTGTTTAGACATTTCCGGAGTTAGAGCTTCTTATGTATCTCTTAGCTTGTGATTCATGAGATTCCGGGTTTTGGGAATTTTTGTTAGCTTCGAGAGTTGTTATTGTATGTGCCGAGCGGCACCTTAAACACTGTTTCATTTTACTATTTGGTTTTTAATTATTTCTTCTGCAATTATTATTTATATTCCGCATTGTTAGGCTTACCTAGTCGTAGAGACTAGGTGCCGTCACGATGGTTCACGGAGGGCGAACCGGGGTCGTGACAAGTTGGTATCAAAGCTCTAGGTTCATAGGAGTCATGAATCACAAGCCGTTTTATTAGAGTCTCGCGGATCAGTATGGAGACGTCTGTACTTATCTGCGAGAGGCTATGTAACTGTTAGGAAAAATTCCACTTCATTTGATTTCCTTGTCATGCAAGATTTTGATGTCACAATTCTAAACTTTAGCCTTCTATTCTCTCACAGATGGTGAGAACACGTGCTAATCGAGATGATCCAGCACCCGCGCCCCCTACTGCAGCCGTCAGAGGTCAGGGGCGGGGTAGAGGTCGAGGACGCGCACGTGGTGCAGCCAGAGCACCCGCACGAGCTGCCACCGAGGTACCACCAGCAGTTCCAGCCGGAGTCCAGGCACCTAATGCGCCTACTGCTACCACTACTCCAGCTCTTCAGGAGACTCTTGCGCAATTCTTGAGCATGTACACCACTTTGGCTCAGGCATGGTTGCTTCCCCTTGCTGTAGCCACATCTTAGGCCGGGGGAAGAGCACAGACTCCCGCCGCCCGCATTCCTGAGCGGCGAGTGTAGGTTGATCAGGTCCCAGAGATTATTCCTGTACAGCCTGTAGTCCCAAGTCAGCTCGAGGACAGGGCAGCAACTTCGGAGGATGAGTTGCGGAGACTTGAGAGGTTCAAGAAATATGATCCGCCTGTGTTCAGTGGGTTAGAATCAGATGATGCCTTAGGATTCTGGAGGAGTGTCACCGTATCCTCCGCACTATGGGTATATCCGGATCGAGTGGGGTTTCTTTCACTGCCTTCCAGCTTCGAGGAGCCGCCTATGAGTGGTGGCGCACCTA
Organism: Nicotiana attenuata; assembly: GCF_001879085.1. Lineage (NCBI taxonomy): Eukaryota > Viridiplantae > Streptophyta > Magnoliopsida > Solanales > Solanaceae > Nicotiana > Nicotiana attenuata. Next base: position 180,623 of record NW_017672138.1, on the reverse strand, counting down.
TGAGTTAGACAGTCCGGATGAGGCAGCTTTACTGACTTAGACTCAGTTTTCAGATATGTTCCTGAGAGAGTTTGTTCCTCAGAGCCTCAGGGATGCATGGCGTGCAGAGTTTGAGCATTTGCACCAGGGTACTATGACTGTCTCGGAGTATGCTGTCCTTTACACCAGCTTGGCTAGACATGCCCCAGCCTTGGTTTCTACTGTTCGCGAGAGGGTTCGCCGGTTTATTAAGGGGCTTATTCCCAGCATCAGGTATAGCATGGCTCGTGAGTTGGAGATGGATATTTCTTATCAGCAAGTGGTGAGCATTGCTAGGAGGATAGAGGGTATGCATGCTAGGGAGAGAGAGGACAGGAGGGGCCATGAGAGAGAGGGCAGACGAGATTAGGAGAGAGAGTTTGAGGAGGCGAGAAGGCCTCGTAGACCGGGGAGATTTGGTGTTCCTTATTTTGGAGGCAGGGTGCATCATGGTAGAGGTTTTGTGGGTCAGCCAGTTCAGTTCGTGCTTCAGGCTCTGCATAGTGACTCAGGTGTTCGTGGGTCTCGGGGTACCCGTACCGCACAGTTCCCATAGCCTCGTCAGTAGAGAGGGTGCTTTGAGTGTGGAGATACCAGCCATATGGTGAGAGATTGTCCCAGACTTTGGGCCGATGTGTCACAGCGAGGTATTCAGGCGAATAGAGGGCGGCCAAGAGGGGGAGGCCCGGCTCGTTGATGTGTTTCATATAGTAGGCTTGAGGCTGCCGCGCCAGCTGAATGTCATTCTGATATGATTTCGGTTTGTTATAGAGGAGCACCATCTGTAGTTCATTACAGTTCTGCTTATCGGGGGAGTTCCCCTATTTGTTGCTCCATTTATGGGTGCGTTTCATGATTAGCACTCTGTTTATGTGATTACCCTGTTGGGCGGTTCTATGTGTGATAGCCGTGTCTATCGTTTATTTCTAGCCATTGTCAAGAGTTATGAGACTAGTAGTAAATTGCTGTTGTCCATTTCGGTAGGTTTGATGTGATTTCTGAGTATTTTGTCTACAGGCCGTGATGTTTTTGCTCCAGCGGTGTGGGAGCCAGTACTTGTTGTAACGGAACTGATCTAGTGAAAAGTTTCAGCTGGTTTGATGTACACCGTACTTGTGATTTAGAGTGGAGGGCGGGACCCTCGTGATTTCATGTGTTTTGATGTGCTGAGACCGGGCTGTGTACCGCGGTGGGAGTTATATCAGTATGAGGTCCTTGTGATTCTTTTATATGCTTTAATTCTCTTTCTTGTTAGATTGTTTTGTAGATTAGTATTGATAGAAAATTTGTACTTGTATGGCTTGTTTGATAGTTCCATTATGTGTTTCCCTTCCCATACTCAGTCATTTTCGTTCTGTGCTTCTTGAGTTTTAGCTTGTGGGGTGTGTGCCCATTGGTATTAGCTGAGATTTGGTGATTCGGGTGTTTAGTTATGTGGCTTTCGTGGTTATTGTATCATCGCCATTGTTGTGGAGGTTTGAAACGGGTTCCTATTGAATATGAGGCTTATGGTCGGTGCTAAATTTGATTTTGGGCGAATATTGTGATCAGAAATATTACTGTGGGCCTATATGTGTTGTGTTGTGTTGTAAGGTTGTACTACATGGGCGTTGGTATGAATTGATGCAGCTGGTTGAGACTGATACCAGGCATAGATTTAGAATCGGGTCTTTTGGAAATGGATGGAAGGTGCGAATTCTGTATCTAAGGCTTATTGGTATTGCTAAAAAGGCTAAATTTCAGTCGAGATGGCGTCGTCAGGCTTATTTGGATTGGGGTGACGTGGGATCACCCGCGAGTGTATGTTAGAAGTGTGCATTCAGTGACTTGAGGACTCCGAGGCGAATCTTGGCACGTTTGAGGACGAACGTTGGTTTTAAGAGGGGGAGGATGTAACGACCCGACTGGTCGTTTTGAGAATCTAAGCTCCGTTCGGCGGCGTACGGTCTCGAACAACTTTATAACATGAGTATCGACTTGCGTGCATGGCTGGATTCAGTTAATGGATGATTCAGAGTCAAATTAGAAGAAGGAATCTAGTTTTGGAAGTTTTGAATGGTGAGAATTTGATCAGAATTGGACTTTTGAGTAAACGGCCCTGGAATGGGTTTTGGGTGATTTCAACAGCTTCGTATGGTGATTTTGGACGTAGGCGTGTGTTCAGATTGTATTTTGGAGGTCCGTAGCACATTTAGGCTTGAAATGCTGAAGGTTGAATTTTTAAAGTTTCCGGATCTATAGTGGAATTTTGATGTCGAGGTTGGAATGCGATTCTGAGAGTTGGAGCAGCTCTGTTATGTCATTTTGGACTTGTCTGCAAAATTTGGCGTTATTCCGAGTTTAATTGATAGGTTTCGGCATGAGATTTGATTTTTGAAGATTTGGATATTCATAAGTTTGATTTTTGGTTTGATTCGTTGTTTTGGTGTTGTTTTATGTGATTGAAACCTTGAGCAAGTCCGTGTTAGGTTATATGACTTGTTTGTGTGATTAGACGGGATCCCGGGGGCCTCGGGTGTGTTCCGGGTGGGCTACGGGTATTTTTCCCCATTTTTGGAACTGCTGTTTTGCTGCTTCTGGTATCCTTCTACGCGATCGCGAACAGCCTCTCGCGTTTGCGATGCCTTGTTGCTGACCATCTCGAAATCCTTCTTCGTGTTCGCGTCCCTCCTTTAGCGTTCGCGAAGCCCTGCATTCCTCCTTCTTCGCGTTCGCGACATACCCTATGCGTCCGCGTAGGTCCCTGCTCTTCTTCTCCGCGTTCACGAACTCATAATCGCGTTCACAATGAGCAACCTGGGCAGCCTTAATTTTTCTTCTTCGCGAACGCGGCCCTCTCTTCGCGTTCGCGATGCACAAAAACCTGGGCAGACAGAATATATTCCAAAATCGAGGGTTTCACCATTTTTATCACATTTTGACTTCTAGAGCTCGGTTCTTGGCGATTTTTGGTAGGTTTTTCACGAAATTCGATTGGGCAAGTGTTCTTCAACTAGAATTAAATATATTCCATGAATTTGTCTTTATTTTTATCATTTAAATTATGTTTTGGGTTGGGGAAAGAGTTGGTTTTGAAAAAAAAATTTCAAAATGAAAAATCATGATTTGAGGGACCAAACGGTATCGGAATTTGATAAATTTTTTATTGTTGAACTCGTATCGGAATGGGTAATCAGTTTTTGTAAAATTTGTCGGGTTCCGAGGTGCGGTCCAGGGGGTCGATTCTTGGGCCGATTTTTAGAATTTGATCAAGATTGAGACTTTATTATCCGGAATAGTCTCTTATGTGTTTTATTTGTGCTTTGAAGTTAATTTGGTTAGATTTGAGCCGTCTGGAGGTCTTTTCATTCGTGAAGTGCATCTTAGAGTATCGGTTTGTCGTCTTTGATGTAAGTATCTTGCCTAACCTTGTGTGGGGGACTTCCCCTTAGGGTTTGAGTCTGCTATGTTGATTGTAGTTCGTGTATGCGAGGTGACGAGTGCGTGCTCGGACTTATTTGTGGAAAAATTGGCCTTTTAGGGTTCTTAGGTCCTTATATTCACTGTGTATGAATGTGTACTTGATATGCTTGAGTTTTCCAGTTACTAGTTTCACCTTTACATGCTCTAATTGGAATTTATTTGCTCATAATTCATTCTTAATGCCTAATTGACTCTTATTTTGCTTAACTTAATATTTTTACCTCTTCTATTGTCATGCTATCTTTCATAACTGCTCGTCTTTGTTGGAAATCATTATTATCTCCCCTGTAATTGTTTGGTGTTGATTGAGGTGATGATTGTCTTCCCCCTCCTCATCCTTAATTGAAATCATTGTATAATCTTCGTAAGTTGCCCAACCTTAAAAGAAGTTTAGATAATCTATATTTAGTTGACGTTTCCTTATTTGGAATTATTTGATTCGTGTTAGCTTCCTTGTTGTTAAATTACATATTGTGGGATCGTTGCTTCATATTATTTTCTCTCTTGTTGAGCTGTTCCTATCACGCTTAGTATTTCTCTACTGTGGTTATTCCTTGTGAGCTAGTTTTACCGTCTCCTTGTGATTGAAAGTTCTTGAGTTGAATTACTCGTCGTGTTCTTGTGTATGTTGGCATTGTTGTTGTTGTACTTGTTGTGGTGGTGCACGAGGTTTCTGCCGTGCGGTTGTTGATATTGTGATGCATGAGGTTTCTGCCGTGCGGCTGTTATTATGGGGTTGCACGAGGTTTCTGCCGTGCCATTGGTACTATTGATATATTGCACATGTGGCGTGATAAGGCGGGATATGTATATATATGCTTATATGTGGGTTGCGCATGTGGCGAGATAAGGTGGGAACATTATGATGCACGTGTGGCGAAACAAGGATGTTATTATTTGCACACGTGGCGAGACAAGGTGGGGTATGTCAGGGATTGATTGTGATGATTTGTGACGGCCTGGGGGAATTCTTGTTGTTTAATATTGTGTTGTGGTACGCTTACCTGTATGAGCTTTATCTCATGGAAATTGTGAGGAAATATCTTACGTGTTGTTCGTTCTTTTCCTTACACTTATTAGCTGGTAGGAACTATGTTAAAGCACTTGCACAAGCATACACGTAGTTGAACACTCTTATTAGATGTGAAGTCCTCCTTATTTTGCTGAGTATAGACGTACACCCTCGTTTACTTGTTATATATGTGAGAGTGGCTCTAGTTAGCAAGTGAGTTGTCAGCATGACCATGAGGTTGATGGGGGCACAGGATGCCAAGTGTTAGATTTCAGGTACTGGGGCTCGTGAGCTGTAAATTGTCCGAGATTTTGGTACTTCATGGAAATTGTTGGATAAGACCTGATGTGAACACTGTCGTAGGACCTGAGTTATTGCTTGCATTTACTGTATTGTGAATTTAAGATTCGGGTTTGTGTTTTCATTCGCTCTTCTATGTCATTATTTTGGTATTTCCGTTGTTACTTGCTGTTTTTCTTCCCTTATTGTGATTGTAGTATTGTTAATCATCTCGTGTAGTCTTTATATATATACATCATCTTCTGTTGTTCCTATATTTGTACAGTTTATTGGACCGGTAGGTGTCTTGACTGTTCCTCGTCACTACCACATCGAGGTTAGTCTTGATACTTACTGGGCACCGCTGTGGTGTGCTCATGCTACTCTTCTGCACATTTTTGTTGTGCAGATCCAGGTACTTCCACTCCGTCTTATCATCCTTGAGGCGAGACGCTTTTGTAAGGACTTCGAGGTATATCTGCCGCATCCGCAGACCGAGGAGTCCCTTTCTATCTTTCTGTAATAAGTATAGCCCTTCAGAAATTTTCCTTTGTTTAGACATTTCCGGAGTTAGAGCTTCTTATTGTTGGCCCAAGTTCAGTTGAAGTTTTGAAGATTGACAAATGAACTCAGTAATGGACCTGGTCCATCTGGTGAAACACAGTGTTTATCAACCATTGCATATGAGATGCACGTGAGGAAGATATACCGTAGAGATCAAGCAACAATATCTTCTGAACTAAATCGAAAAGATTGCAGTTGGGATAAGGAGAACAGTCTCCTTATGAGGAGAGAACACAATCCTAATCTAGGATAAGGGTTGGTGTTTGTGTTGGTCAAGGACTCAAAATCGTCTAAGGATAAGCAATAGAGTCTCAATCAAACTCTAATTACTAACTCAATAAATAACTTAGTTTGTTCTCTTTTACAGGGTTGCACATATGCAGAAGTAAAACATAATTGAGAGCAAAAGAGCAAGTCTGTTTTGAAAGCAATATATGTGAGATATAAGTGTGCACTCCTGAAGCTACTTGAACGAGAGAGAAGAACCAGTTCCATTGTGTTTATTCTTATTCTGGTTCAATTGTAGTAGGAATTTCTGTTTGTACCTTTCAGCTTATTTAGAAGCAATTGTATTAGGTACTTTGAGTATTCAAGTTAGAGTTAACTTGAAAGTGTCGCAACAGTTGAGGCTGTGTGCCACACTGGGATTAGAGTTAATCCTTAGGTTTACAAAGAGTTTTTGTAAATGTTGTTTTGGCTCAGTGATTTTAGTGGAAGTTTGGGAAAATCCTACTGAGTAGTAGGTCGTGGTTTTTTCACCTTTTGAGCCAGGTGTTTTCCACGTAAAAATCTCTGTGTTCTTTAGTTTATGCATTTATTATTTCGCAAACTGCAATAGTTAGAACACCTAGAAGAACCAGGTTCTTCTAGAGCGAAAATTGGGTACCACACAAATCACCCCCCCTCTTGTGTGGTATTGACATTTAGAACATCAATTGGTATCAGAGTGGGTTATCCTTGAAGAGGTTAACACCTTAGGAAAGATCAACATGAGTGCACCACCTGGAAACTGGGAAGGGCAATCCACTGCTAGGCCTTCACTTTTCAGTGGTCTCTACTACTCTTGGTGGAAGAATAGAATGAGAGACCACATCATGGGAGAAGACTATGAGCTCTGGGACATCATCACTGATGGTCCTCTAGCCACAACAAAGAAAACTGCTGAAGGATTGGATGTTCCAAAGACAAGAGCTGATTGCACTACTGAAGACTTAAAGAAGTGAGAAAAGAATGCTAAGGCCAAGAAGTGGCTAGTATGTGGACTTGGTCCAGATGAGTACAGCAGGATCCAAAGCTGTACCACTGCCAAGGAAATTTGGGACACCTTACAAGTGGCCCATGAAGGAACACCTCAAGTGAAGAGGTTAAGAGGAACACTGCTATATTCTTAATATGAGAATTTTACTATGAAGGATGGAGAAACCATCCAAGAGATGTATACCAGGTTCACTACACTGACAAATGAACTTGAGTCTCTTGGAAGGTTTATCCTAGAAGAAGACAAGGTTGAGAAGATCTTAACTAGAGTTCTGCCAATTTCCTGGGAAAGCAAAATCACAGCCATTCAGGAATCCAAGAATATTGCTACCCAAAAATTGGATGAACTGATTGGAAATTTGACTGCCTATGAATTGAGAAGGCAGACTATGAAGATGGATGCTCCAAAGAAAGAAAGAAGTCTGGCTCTCAGAATCTCAGAAGGATCAGATCTTGAAGATGATGAGATGGCTATGATAACCAGGGATTTCAAAAAGTATCTTATGAGAGGAAAGGGTCCTTCAAGAGGAATAACCTCCAACAAATCTCGGGCTCCTGAGAAGCAGACTAATGATGGTTGCTATAAGTGTGGTAAGACAGACCACATGATCAAGAATTGCCCTCAATGGGAGATTGAGTGGAAGAAAGAAAGAGCTGAACGGAGAAACAGGAAGAAGGAACAAGTCCAACCAAAAAGGAACAAAGGTTCAACTAAAGCTATGGTTGCTTCATGGGGAGAAACCTCAGATGAGGGCTCAGAAGATGAAGCTGAAGATGAGAAAGCTCTCATGGCCATCGGAGAATCAGAGGATGAACAGGAGGTAAGTATCCTACATCTTAAAGAAAAGATTAAATTTTTGTCTAAAGAAAGGTTGGCTGAGCTATTATTGGACTTCATTGATGAGTCTGAAATAATAAACAGTGAGAAGGATGTTCTGTCTAGGGAATGTGTTATCCTAGAAGCAAAATGCAAAAGGATAAAGTCTAGGGCTGATGAGAGTGACAACACAAATGCTGAGTTGAAGAACCAGGTTCATGAACATGAAAATAACGTCCTAGAACTAAGATCTAAAAATATTAAATTGAAATTAGGGACAGGAAAGAAAATTGTTGATCAATCATTTCTCACACTAGAAGAAAATCTAGGAAAAATGAAAGATGAACTATATAAGAAAGATGAATTGATTAAGGCCCTAAAGGAAGATTTAGGAAAGGTAAAGCATGAACTAGATAGAACATGCAAATGGAACAAGGCTTCTGATGCACTCTCTGGCTGCAAGAACATCACAGCAGCAACAAGAGAGGGCTTGGGTTTGGGACACAAGCTCCAAAATGGGATCCCAAAAACAAGTACCTCACACTTCCTGAAAATAAGATCTGCACACACTGTGGTAAGACTGGCCATTACAAAAATGGATGCAATGCAAAAGAAAAGGCCAGTCAAAAGAACAAAGCCTTTGTTCAATAAAAACACAAACTGCCTGGTTGGGCAAAGAAAAATTTAATTCATCCTTTTGCCCATAGAAAGGGACCCAAACTAGTTTGGGTTCCTAAGACTAACCCATGATTTCATTTTGCAGGTCCAAGTGAAGGGGAGTAGCCAAATATGGTACATGGATAGTGGCTGCTCAAAACATATGACTGGGAACAAGGACCAGTTCCTTTCACTTGAGAACCTAAAAGGAGGTAATGTCTCCTTTGGAAATGGAAAGAAAGGTGAGATCATTGGGGTTGGAAAGGTAGGAAAGACAACTCTCATTCCATCGAGAATGTCTATTTGATAGATGGATTAAAATATAGCCTGATAAGTGTGTCACAACTATGTGACAGAGGTAATCTTGTAGCTTTCACCTATACCAAATGCTTTGTGATTAACCTTACTACTGACAAAATTGTTTTGCAGGGAAAGAGAGTTAACAATATTTACATTGTAGATTTGTCAACTCTCTCTGAAAATGAACTCACTTGCCTAAGTGTGTTAATTAATGATCCCCTCCTTTGGCACAAAAGACTTGGTCATGCCAGTCTAAATCAATTGAACAAATTAGTCTCCAAAGACTTGGTGATAGGGTTACCTAATATCAAGTTTAAGGAAGACAAAGTTTGTGAGGCATGTGCAAGGGGGGAGCAGGTAAGGTCATCCCTCAAATCCAAGAAAATGGTAAGTACGTCCATGACGTTGGAACTGGTTCATATGGATCTCTGCGGTCCAATGAGAACCATGAGCAGAGGTGGAAAGAGATATGTAATGGTGCTTGTTGATGATTACTCTAGATTTACCTGGGTGCTGTTTCTAACCTCTATAGATGAAGCATTTGAAATGTTCACTGCTTTTATTAGAAAAACTCAGAAACAGTTAGGAAATCAACTTGCATCCATTAGGTCTGATCATGGAATTGAATTTGAAAATGCAAAGTTTGGTGAATTTTGTGATGAAAATGGAATAGATCATAATTTCTCTGCTCCTAGGACCCCTCAGCAAAATAGGGTAGTTGAAAGGAAGAACAGGACCCTTGAGGATATGGCAAGGACCATGCTTCTTTCCAGTAAACTACCTCACAGCTTCTGGGCAGAGGCTATAAACACTGCATGCTACATAATCAATAGATGCATGACTAGACCTCTTGTAGAGAAAACTCCCTATGAGATACTTAAAGGGAGAAAACCAAACATATCCCATCTTCGGGCTTTTGGTTGCAAGTGCTATGTGCACAATAATGGCAAAGACTCCCTAGGTAGATGAGGGAGTATTCTTGGGATATTCTTCACATAGCAAAGCATATAAAGTGTTTAATAAAAGAACCCTGTGTGTAGAAGAAAGTGTACATGTTGTATTTGATGAATCTAACATTCTTTCTGAGAGACAGGAACATGAAGATGAAGCCATTGGACTGGTGAAACAATTGACTGAAGCCACAGCTCAAGTCAAAGTGGCATCAAAGGAAGGAACAGGTATTGGAACAGGTCTTTCAAATCAGGGAAACCTGACAGGGGGAACTAATCTGAGAGAAATTGATCAAAACTCTCTGAAGGAACCTGTACTTGAACCTGTTCCTCGGCAACAGAACAATAAAGAAGCATCTAGCAGGAACCAGCTGGCAGGGAAATCTTACAAGTACCTGAGCTCTCATCCCATTGAGAACATCATCAATGATCCAATATCTGGAGTCAAACTAGATCTCAACTGAAGAATCTGTGTGCATTTGATGCTTTTCTGTCCATCATTGAACCCAAAAATGTTGTTGAAGCTTTGCAGGATGCAGATTGGGTCAATGCTATGCAGGATGAACTCAATCAATTTGAGAGAAGTCAAGTCTGGCATTTGGTTCCAAGACCCAAGGACAGATCAGTCATTGGCACAAAATGGGTCTTCAGGAACAAACTAGATGAAGATGGAACGGTTACAAAAAATAAGGCAAGGCTGGTGGTTCAAGGCTACAGTCAAGAGGAAGGTATTGACTATGATGAGACCTTTGCTCCAGTTGCTAGACTTGAAGCAATTAGACTCATCATAGCCTTTGCAGCACATATGGAATTCACTCTTCATCAGATGGATGTCAAAAGTGCCTTACTAAATGGCTACCTCAAGGAAGAAGTGTTTGTGAAACAACCTCCAGGATTTGAAAGCAAGGAGTGTCCGGAACATGTGTACAAGCTAGATAAGGCTCTATACGGTCTCAAGCAGGCCCCAAGAGCTTGGTATGAAAGATTGTCAAAATTTCTACTGGAGCATGGGTACAAATGAGGTAAAATTGACAGCACTTTGTTCCTAAGGAAAAAAGGTAAAGATCTTCTTGTTGTACAAATATATGTTGATGACATAATATTTGGGGCCACTACAGAAAGGTTGAGTAAAGACTTTGCAAAACTAATGGGAAGTGTGTTTGAAATGAGTATGATGGGTGAACTCGACTTCTTCTTTGGCTTGCATATCAAACAATGTTCAAATAGAACTATGATCCATCAGCAGAAGTACACAAAAGAACTAATCAAAAAGTTAAAAATTGAAGAATCCAAAGAAATAGATACACCTATTGCTACTGCCACTAAGTTAGATATTGATGAACCTGGTTCATCAGTTGATCAGAAGCAGTATAGGGGTATGATTGGTTCACTTTTGTATCTTACTGCCTGCAGACCTGACATTGTTTTCAGTGTATGGCTTTGTGCTCGTTTCTAGGCAAATCCAAAGGAGTCACACTTGACAGCTGTCAAAAGGATATTGCGATATTTGAAAGGCACCACTGATTTGTGTCTTTGGTATCCCAAAGGTAGTAATTTTGACTTAATTGGATACGCTGATGCTGATTATGCAGGTTTTCTACTGGATAGGAAGAGCACCTCAGGTATGGCACACTTCCTGGGTTCTTGTCTTGTATCATGGGCTACCAAAAAGCAGAATTCAGTAGCTCTCTCTACTGCTGAAGCTGAATATATTGCTGCTGCTTGATGTTGTGCTCAATTGTTGTGGATTAAGCAACAACTTGTAGATTTTGGAATTGAAGTGGGGTGCATACCAATATTCTATGATAACACTAGTGCTATAAGTATGACAAAGAATCCTGTTCATCATAAAAGGACTAAGCACATAGATGTTAGGCACCACTTCTTAAGAGATAACTATGAGAAAGGGTTAATCTCCATAGAATTTTGTGCTACTGATAAGCAAATAGTTGACATCTTCACTAAGGCATTAAGTAGAGAAAAATTTGAAGGAACAGGTTGGAATTAGGGATGATTAAGATCACCTAAAAGGTCCAGTTCAGAATGCACAATGAAAAATATATGAAAAAAATCAATTTTTTTTTTGGTTAGGAGTTCTTAATTCATGTAAATATCTAGACTAATTCTTACTCAGTCTCATGCTTTAACTAGTATACTCATGTGACATGTGTTTATATGACTCACTGATCTCTTACAAAGTTTTCTATTCTGACATTTGAGGCATAATCTAGAGAAGTTCTACTTGAAGAACCTGGTTCATCAATATATGCTCATGAGAAAGTTAAGGTATGTTTCTATACTTTGCACAATTAGAAAGATGAAATTATCAATCATGAGCAGAAGTCCTTGTTACACCAAACATCTAGAAAATTTTATCCGTTGAGCAATTGAACCAGTTTCATTAAACTAGGAGTTTAACTATAACAGGTCTTTTCCCTAAAATCTAGCGATTTTCATTAATCACTTAGGAGACCGGAACTCTAACTTGATTAGACTCCTACTTGACCTCTGAAAAGGCTGCCATTACTGCCCTAATCATGACCTCTCTTTAAAAACCCACCAAATCACTCATAACCGTCACTCTAATTCTAAAATTTCTGATCATCTGCCTTCTTCTCCAAAAATCCCCAAAATCCCCAGAAATTCTCCGCCATGACTAATCCCTAAGACAACCCCGGAACTCCCCCACCAGTCTCCCCCAACACCGCATCTTCAACTCCTCCTAGTGAACCCCCAAAACCCAAATTTCGTCGCCAGAAAATGTTAGCTAGAAAAACAGTTGCATCTGGTTCTTTGAGGAAAGTCTTGAACGAAAAACTACAGGCTAGTCAAAGGAAGGAAGTTACAACCAAAGAAAGCGACTCAAGCTCTGAATCTGAGAAATTTATCTCTGCCAGTGAAGGAGAAGAACCTGGGTCTTTTGACACTGACAAGAGTCAAGAATCCCCAGGAGAGGTAAACACTTGCTTATTGTTTTCTGATGTATTAGAAAGGGAGGATAATAGGTTTGTTCTGGTAGGGACTGCTAAAAATATTGAAGGGGCTGAATCTAGTAAAATAAGCAAAAAAAGAAAGGGAAAGTTTTAGCTATATGTGGAAGTGGAGAAGAGGGAGGAATGAAGTCAGGGGGAAATAGGTCAGGTGAAGCTGCTGAGGGTCTGATAAATTTGAGTGAACAACCAGATGAACCTGGTTCATCTGTGGAGGAGACTTTGGCAGATATGCTAAAGAAAGTTGAAGCCAGTTATGATCCAAAGAAATGCAAGGCCTCCTCACAAAGGACCCCTATTGCGTCCAAACCAACTAAGAAGAGCAAAGTTTCATCACCTAAGTCTGCTGCACCTAGGGGTAGAGCCACAAGAAGTAGGGTGAGGCAAAGTGAAGCAGAACTGCAAAAGGCACTAGAGGAGAGTAAGAAAAAAAAGAAAAGAAAAGGAAAAAGCAAAAATGGTTGAAAGTTCTGAGGCTGCTGTAGAAGAGGAAGAGGAAGAGATGGAACTGGTCCATCAAGAGAGAAGTACGACTGTAGAAGTTCCCACTGCCAAATCAAAGAGAACCAGGTCTTCTGCAAAGAAGCCCTCCAAGTCTGTACCTGCTGAATCCTCTCTAGCTAAAAGAACTAGGTCAGCTGCAAAGGGAAAACANGACGTCTCCGTACCGATCCGCGAGACTCTACTAGACTTGCTCATGACTTGTGAGACCCTAGGAACCTAGTGCTCTGATACCATGTTGTCACGACCCAAATCCACTACGGGTCGCGATGGCGCTGGACACCGTTGTCAGGCAAGCCAACTAAATTATCAATTAAATCCTCTTTTAATACCTTTGAAAATCTAAGGGTTTTCCTTCCATTTTTCATATATAAAACAATCTCTATTTCGATTCAAATTAAGAAATAACTATTAATACACATCTTTCGAAAAACCATCCCAGAACCCGGTGTCATAAGTGCATGAGCAACTACTGATAAAGAAAATAAAATACAATATCTGTCCGAAGTACAGTGGACCGGAAATAAATAAATAAAGTACGGGAAGGGAACTACATTAGCTGCGGGTCGCATCGAACAATGCAGCTCACCTAGTCCCCAAATCATCCGTGCTGCTATCAAATGTAAAATATACCTGTGCAACAAAAATGCACAGAAGGTGTAGTATGAGTACGTAATCAACGTGTACTCAGTGAGTATCCCGCCTAACCCCGAAGAGGTAGAGACGAGATGGTCAACCTGGAAACTCACTAGCGGTCCAATAATAATATACTAAATGTGTGAGGAAATCAGGGATTCATATAGCATGTTCTAATTCACGAAGCTGTAAAACAGGTAAACACCTTTTAACAATTAACAAAGGATTTTCAAGATTTACTCTTTATTATCTTTTCAATTTATATCAAGCCACGACGGGCAAATTTCACGTTTAAAAATTCTCAAGCGACAAATAACATGCGCAAATCACACCGAGGCGACGGCCTGATCCAACAGAAATGTAAATTGTGCACTGCCGAGGGTCGAACGGCACGAACCATAGATGCATCTATTTAATCTGCCGAGGCGTTCGGCCCGTTCCATAAATAAACACATACCCTGCTCGCGAATCATGCATGCGACGCAGGTACACATAAAATACATGCTCAAGTAGCCAATTAAGAATTTATCGGGGAATAATTATCCAAATAATACAAATTCTCCTTTAACAACCTTTAAGAAATGAAGTTTAGTCCTTTTAGAAATTTACTTACTAATTCAATGTGATTTAAGCAATTCAGGCTATCCATGGGTTCACAATTAATCCAAGTATAACATGCTTTTGGGTCCTATCTACCCGGACAATAGCATAATAGTAGCTACGCACGGACTCTCGTCACCTCGTGCGTACGTAGCCCCCACATATAGGAGCACATAATCAATTATTTCACCTAGGGGGACAATTCCCTCTTTAAAGGTTAGAAAGGAGACTCACCTCGCTCCAAAGACTCATAATCCGCATTCTACATTCTTCTGAAGGCTTGAACCGACGCACATTGCACCAAAACTAGCCAATCAACGACAAACTAATGAGAACATACTCGAATACTTGTTAACAATTCAAATTATACAAATTCCCAACTCCGCTTAGTGAAATGACCAAAATGCCCTCGGGCCCACGTGCCCGAAATCCGAAATTTTTCAAAGATAAAGGTTACCCATGACTTTACTAGCTCAAATATACAATTTACTCCTAATTCCATGCTCAAATTCGTGGCTAAATTCCAATTTATAAATTTCTAGGTCTTCTTCTAAAAACACCAATTTCCCCACAATTTTCATGCCTAAATCCATGATATAATCTTGTGTTTAACTTGGAAATAAGTAGGAGTAACTTACCTTGACATAGATGACGAAATCCCTCTTTGAAGCTCTCCAAAAATCGCCAAATGAAGTGAAGAAAAGGGGTGAAATGAGCAAAATCCGACTTTAAAACAACCCCTCTGCCACCAGCAATTTTCGCACTTGCGGTGCTTTTTCCGCTTCTACGGATGTCGCTTCTGCGACTTTTTGCCGCTTATGCGGCTTCCTTGGGCCTGGCCCCTTCCGCTTCTGCGGTATCACTTCCGCAGATGCGGTCCCGCTTCTGCGGAACCTTGACCGCATCTGCGGTCCACGAACCTTCGAACAATTCCGCTTCTGCGGCTCCCTCTACTGCTTCTACGGGGCCACTTCTGTGGTCCCATTTCCGCAGAAGCGGAAATACCAGCAATCAGCAAACCTCAGCCTTCCCAAAAATCCATTTTCGATCCGTTAACCATCCGAAATCCACCCGAGGCCCCCGGGAGCCCAACCAATCACACCCACCAGTCCCAAAACACATTACGAACTTGCTCGAGGCCTCAAATCACATCAAACAACACGAAAATCACGGATTACACCCCAATTCAATCTTTATGAACTTTGAACTTTCCAACTTCCTATTTCCGATGTTTAAACCTATCAAATCACGTCCGATTGACCTCAAATTTTGCACGCAAGTCATATTTGACATTACGGACCTACTGCAACTTCCGAAATCGGATTCCGACCCCGATATCGAAAAATTCAACTCCAGTCAAACTTCTCAAAAACCTTCAAATTCCTATCTTTAACCAAATGGCTCCAAAATAACCTACGGACCTCCGAATTCACTTCCGATCGCGCCCCCAACTCCAAAATCACCATACGGAGCTATTCACAGTCTCGAAATCCCAAACAGACATCGATAACACTGAAATGCTCTTCAAGCAAAACTTATGAAATTTCTTCTAAAATGCTAACTTCCACAATAGGCGCCAAAACGGTCCCGGGTTATCCAAAACCCGAACCGTGCATACGCCCAAGTCTGAAATCATCATATGAACCTACTGGAACCTTCAGATCCCGATTCCGAGGTCGTTTACTCAAAATTCCAATCCTAGTTCATTCTTTCAACTATAAGCTTCCAAAATAAGAATTCTCCTTCTAAATTAACTCTAGACTTCCCGAAATTCAATTCCAACCACACGTACAAGTCACAATACCTGAAATGAAGCTGCTTATGGCCTCAGACTGCTGAATGGCGCGCTAGGGCTCAAAAACGACCGGTCGGGTCGTTACACCCTTAATGATAAGTTAAAATTTTAAGTGTTGATATTTCGGCTGAGTTCCGTAGGTTCTCTGATCAGTAAAAGCACAGAGTTAGTCATCATCAAAAGGGGGGAATTTGTTGGCCCAAGTTCAGTTGATGTTTTGAAGATTGACAAATGAGCTCAGTGATGGACCTGGTCCATCTGGTGAAACACAGTGTTTATCAACCATTGCATATGAGATGCACGTGAGGAAGATATACCATAGAGATCAAGCAACAATATCTTCTAAACTAAATCGAAAAGATTGCAGTAGGGATAAGGAGAACAGTCTCCTTATGAGGAGAGAACACAATCCTAATCTAGGATAAGGGTTGGAGTTTGTATTGGTCAAGGACTCAAAATCGTCTAAGGATAAGCAATAGAGTCTCAATCAAACTCTAATTACTAACTCAATAAATAACTGAGTTTGTTCTCTTTTAGAGGGATTGCACATGTGCAGAAGTAAAACATAATTGAGAGCAAAAGAGCAAGTCTGTTTTGAAAGCAATATATGTGAGATATAAGTGTGCGCTCCCAAAGCTACTTGAACGAGAGAGAAGAACCAGTTCCATTGTGTTTATTCTTATTCTAGTTCAATTGTAGTAGGAATTTCTATTTGTACCTTTCAGCTTATTTAGAAGCAATTGTATTAGGTACTTTGAGTATTCAAGTTAGAGTTAACTTGAAAGTGTCGCAACAGTTGAGGCTGTGTGCCACACTAGGATTAGAGTTAATCCTTAGGTTTACAAAGAGTTTTTGTAAATGCTGTTTTGGCTCAGTGATTTTAGTGGAAGTTTGGGAAAATCCTACTGAGTAGTAGGTCGTGGTTTTTTCACCTTTTGAGCCAGGTGTTTTCCACGTAAAAATCTCTGTGTTCTTTAGTTTATGCATTTATTATTCCGCAAACTGCAATAGTTAGAACACCTAGAAGAACCAGGTTCTTCTAGAGCGAAAATTGGGTACCACACAAATCACCCCCCCCCCCCTCTTGTGTGGTATTGATGTTTAGAACATCACTTCAGCACCGGTATTAACCCTGCCAGAGGGTATAGAGGGATTTGTGGTGTATTGTGATGCTTCAAGGATCAGGCTTGGGTGTGTGTTAATGCAACATGGCAAGGTTATAGCCTACGCTACTAGGAAACTCAAGAATCATGAAAAGAACTATCCGACCCATGACATAGAGCTTGCAGTGGTGGTGTTTGCGCTAAATATTTGGTGACATTATCTATATGGGGTCCATGTGGATGTGTTCACAGACCACAAGAGCCTCCAATATATTTTCAAACAGAAGGAGTTGAATCTGAGGCAGAGAAGATGGCTGGAGTTACTCAAGGACTATGACATTGATATTCTCTATCACCCGGGAAAGGCTAACGTTGTAGGTGATGCCCTTAGTCGAAAATCTATGGGAAGTTTGGCTCATTTGAAAGAGAATCTAAGGCTGTTGGCCCGGGAGGTTCATCAGTTGGCTAGTTTGGGGGTTTGCCTGGACTCTAATGAAGGAGGGATGATTGTGCAGAATAGGGCGGAATCGTCGCTCGTGGTGGAGGTGAAAGAGAAGCAATTCAACGATCCATTTTTAGCACAATTGAAAGAGGGGATTCATAAACACAAGACCACAGCTTTTTCCTTTGGTATGGATGATGGTACCCTACAGTACCAAGGCCGCCTATGTGTTCCGGATGTTGACGGTCTTCGGGGAAGGATTATGGAAGAAGCTCACACTTCCAGGTATTCAGTGCACCCAGGTTCTACAAAAATGTATCATGATCTTAAGGAAGCTTATTGGTGGAAGAACATGAAGAGGGAAGTGGCAGACTTTGTGGCAAGGTGTCCGAACTGTCAACAAGTGAAGGTCGAACATCAAAGACCCGGAGGACTGGCTCAAAGCATCTCAATGTGGAAATGGGAAATGATCAACATGGATTTTGTGGTGGGGTTGCCGCGCACTCCGGATAAGTTCAACTCAATTTGAGTGATCGTGGATCGGCTCACGAAATCAGCACTTTTTGCCAGTCAAATCTACCGACACAACGGAACAGTATGCTCAGTGGTATATCAAGGAAATAGTCAGGATGCATGGTACTCCAATCTCAATCATTTTAGATCGAGGGGCTCAATTCACGGCCAACTTTTGGAAGAAATTTCAGCAAGGTTTGGGCACGCAGGTCAATCTTAGCACAGCTTTTCACCCCCAGACTGACGGGCAAGCAGAGCGGACTATTCAGACGCTTGAGGACATGTTGCGTGCTTATACTCTTGATTTCAAAGGTAGCTAGGACGACTATTTGCCGCTCATAGAATTTGCTTACAATAACAGCTTCCATGCTAGTATCCAGATGGCACCATTCGAGGCATTGTATGGTAGGAGATGCAGGTCTCCCATTGGGTGGTTCGAGGTTGAAGAAGCGGAATTGATAGGGCCGGACCTGTGCATCAGGCCATGGAGAAAGTCAAGATTATTACGGAAAGGTTGAAAACTGCTCAGAGTCGCCAAAAGTCTTACTCGGATGTTCATCGCAGAGATTTAGAGTTCAAAGAAGATGATTGGGTATTTTTGAAGGTTTCCCCTATGAGGGGTATCATGCGGTTTGGAAAGAACGGAAAATTGAGTCCGAGGTATGTCGGGCCATACAGAATCATTCAGAGGATTGGTCATGTGACATATAAGCTCGAGCTGCCACCCGTGATGTCATTGGTACACCCGGTCATTCATGTGTCTATGTTGAGAAAGGTAGTAGGAGATCCGTCCACTATTGTGCCTGTTGAAACGATTGAGGTCAATGAAGAGCTGTCGTATGAATAAGCTCCAGTTGCCATTCTTGATAGGCAAGTCCGGAAATTGAGAAATAAGGAAATTGCATCCGTGAAAGTGTTATGGCGAAACCAGCAAGTTGAGGAAGCCACTTGGGAAGCCGAGGATGAAATGGAAAAGAAGTACCCACATTTGTTTGAATAGTCATGTAATAGCTTTTATGCATTTGATTCCTACGGGCTCTTATCCTTTGATTTAATCTATGTAAAACTGTTCCATTTTGGTTGCATATGTTGCCTATATGGCCATGGTTGGTGTTGTACAAGTTATGTTATGTTCATAGAACATGTATATGCTGTTAGGATGTGTTTCTGGGGCTCTCTGACAGGTGGATAGGCCTAGATACAAAGAAAACTCTGGCGAAATTTTTGAAAATTCAGGGAGTTAGCTAAATTTGGGACTGTTAACATGTTTCATGATGCGAAAAGCTGAAGTTGCATAAGAATTCCTAATAAGTGACCCTCGATCCTCATTCGAGGACGAATGATCTTCAGTGGGGGAGGATGTAAGGCCCCGTGAAAATTTCTACTCAAAACCCGGGAGCTCGTAGTGCCAAGTTAGAAATACGTGTTGGACTGATTTGTGCACTAAAAAGTCAAGAAATAATGTTTTCCAGAAAAGTGCATTTATGCGGTCGAGAATGCTGTCGCATAACAGGTATGCGAGCCGCATAGTCACCGCAAAGTGAAACAGTGTGTTGGTCAAATTTGAGGTCAACTATGCGGTCAATTATGCGATTGCATAATCGATATGCGGACCGCATAGTCGTCCCATAATCCCCTTGGGATTTTGTAAGGGACAGTTCTGCGGTGCACTATGCGACCGCAGAACGGGTATGCGGACCACACTTCCGTCGCATACCCAAACAGTGTCTTCAGATTTTTGGGAGCATTTTGCGGTCCATTCTGCGGACCGCATGTCAGCTTTGCGATCGCAAATGCGATCGCAGACTTGAGTCGGGCTCCCATTTTCTAATTTTTAAGACCCGACCCCCTGTCGTTATATCTTGTGCAGTAGCTCATTTCGAGCATATTTACTGGTACTTCTAGAGAGAGAAAGAGAGTCTAAGAGAGGGGAAGTTGTGAACTAAAAAGAAAGCAATTAGGGTATAAAATGATAGAAATCTCTCACAAAAAGGACCTAAGATCACAATGCACCCCTAGTGCTCGATAATATGCTCAAACGAGCTAGAATCCTAATCTTGTCCCTAATTCTTGGTTAAATATGTAATTCTTATATAATAGATCGAAATGCTAAGAGTTCCGAAATTTGTAAGGATTAAGGGAAGCTTTATTGAGGTATGTATGGCTAAAACCCCGTATTTTAGAAATTGAGTTTCATTAAGTGCTTGTGCAAATGTGGTAAGGCTAAAGTTTGGATTCTTGCGTTAACTATTATTTTACACGCATTGATGTTGTAATTTATATGAGTGAAAGATGTGTCGCAACGTAATCAATGTGCTATCTTGATAATTGGAAAGGGGCAAGAGGTATGAATCATGTATTGAAATGCTTAGACTTTTGATTTAGATTGAAATTGTGATGTTACGCCATCTACTGGGAATCTTGTTTATGCTTACAATTTAAATAGCCAATGTGTGCACCTACTGTCCTAAATGGAAAAGCTAATATTAAAATTGGGAATAATGTAAAATGCGGCCTAGTGCCAAGAATGATGTGATAAGTTGTGGCCTCAAGTGCCTATGAAATGATATATGTGTGAAATGAAATGACTAATGAGAAAGGAACAACGCCGTGGTAAGGCGGCCTAGCCGATCGGGCCGTGATCGGACGCCATGCCGCACACATGGTGGTATTATACTGAAATTGAATTCCGGAAACTGAGATTATGATTGAAACGTATGTCTCAAAGGAGGCAACCTAGCCGATCGGGTCGAGATCGGACTCCGGTCAAGATAGCGGAGGCATTGTGAGCAATGATGAATAATGTGAAATGTCCCAAACTAAAAACTACGGAAAAATAACATGAAAATTGTATGATTCCTTTATTTGATAATGTTGTGATAGTTTAAAGACTTTGAGTTATACTTGTGATTTTTTTATTCTTATATGAAAGTTCTTTCTAATTAGATGGTGTTTAGTTATACATACTAGTACTATTCCATGGTACTAATGTCCCTTTTGCCGGGGGCGCTACATTTTTAAATGAATGTAGGTGGCTCTATAGCGGACAGTGCCGATCGTGCGTAGCGGAGTGTCCTCATGGCGAAGACTTGGTGAGCCCCTTTCTCCTTCAAAGGGGTTATTGTTTTCATCTTTTGTTATAGACCTTCACTTTTGAGGTATAGCCGGGGCCTTGTTGTCGGCGTTGTCATATTACGTCTTTTGTATCCATAGAGGCTCCGTAGACATTGTGTGGGTTATGTTGGTTGGGTTAATGATCTATGTACAACTCTATTCTCTAGTTCGTCTAAGCAATGACTGTATAAAATCTTGGAAACTTAACCACGATTTAAGGTTTGTGATATAAAAATGAACTGACATTGTTGAATGCTCAAGTTTGCTACTGTCTAAATAATTGAATGCCGGATTTCCTTAGTTATATTGAGTTGGGTAGAAAGTTTCAACAAGGCTTGCTCAATTGGTTCACTCGATTGAGCACCGGTCGCGCCTCCCGAGGTTGGGGCGTGATAAGAAAATTGTGGCCTGGTGTAAAACTTGGCGAGTATGGGTCTTGTCTGCACAACTATTATGAAGCCACTTCTTGAGATATTGTACCAGTATGGTATGCAAAAGTTAGTAGATGATAGTGCCACCTCATTCCACGGAAAGCAAAAGGAATGAAGCGCCACACCAGGTTGAAGTTAAGAGAGATGAGCAGCAGTGTAAAATTCGGATATCTTCGGATACGGGAAGAATTTGGTGCCCTTCTCTCGTTGTTTCGAACCAACTAAGCCAACAATAACAACAACAACTCAGTATAATTCCACCAAGTGGGATAAAGCTTTAAAAAGAGAAGGAGCCTTGGCGTAGCTGATAAGGTTGTTGCCATGTGACTTGTTGTCACAAATTTGACAACTAAAAACCATAAAAGTGGGTGATTAGAAGATGAGATAGAGAAAGGAAAGGGCCAGAAGTTGATGAAGAAGGAATGTGAGTAGTTTTTTTCAGCCAAGCAGTCCCCTATTTATAGAAAGTCGGTGACGGTTCGGCGGCACAAGTGGCCGACCGATGCTAACATGCATTCAATGTTATTGCGGGAAATGGACCGGCGGCACATTTAATGCTTTTGGTGAAATGGACCGGCGGGACGTTCAATGTTTTTAGGAGATGAACCAATGGGACGCGTCGATCACTTCAAGTGCTTAAGTCACGAACATGACATCATCGCGAGGGTCCCGAGAAAATTGAGGTTCAAATCGTTTCTTATCATCTTATTCTAAGAAACGTGAGGACTATCTGTATATGGTCAAAATCGAGGATTATGATTTTGAAGGATTAAATCGGGCTATAGGCCCGAGTCCGGGAGACTCGAAGTGGGTATCGTATCCCACTAAGGGATGCCTACCTCGAGAAGCTGACCGAATACCTAGCACGGACTGCATCGAGGGTAGCATTATCTTGAAGTCAATCAAGAAAGAGCGGGAATTTCTCAAGGACACGTGGACCTGGGCATTAATTATAGGATAAGGTCTGTACGAAATGGTACAGGTCCGTACTAGACCGTTATACACCTGTACCAATAGAATTCTTTACCTTTATGAGCAATGTACTATTTTGGGGTTTTCCCCTCCTATATAAAAGGGACCCCAATCATATTGTAAAGACATCAGATCATTCACTGCAATAGAACGTTCTTATTCTTCTCTTGCTTAACGTGCTCAACAATTATTCTTCAGCTTTATTGCCTTTACTTTATTGTTCAAACATTATTGGTCTTAGCTGACCTCGAGGTCCCTAGATAGACGAGCTCGAGGCCCCCTACTGTTCTGATAACATTGATTTGGTTCATTATTTCTTCTTACTTAAGCTCAATATTACTCATACAATCACTAGTATTAGAATATATCACGTATCTTTAAAACCACAAATTATCTTTAATTGTTACTCGCATTTTTTTTAGGTAAACAGTCGCGAGCTTGGATTTCCTCAAGGGTCTCCTTTTGAGATTGACATTTGGCATGCTCAGCGATCCCCTCTGCTCGAATCTGAGCGGCCTCGGCAACCTCCTTTGCTCGAACCTTAGCGGCTTCAGCATTGGCCTGGTAAATAGCCACCACAACATCAACATTAGCCTTGGTTGCCTTAACCTCCGATTTGGCCACTTCAAGCTCCATGACCAGGTTCTCGCGAACAAATGTACTTAACCCAACTGGAACTGGAGCTCCTTGATTTTGTTGGCTTGCACCAAGGTTTGCTCTTTGATGCTTCGGAGTTGGATTTCGGTCGAGGCCAGTTGGGCCCGGGAAGTCTCCTTTTCTTCTTCCATTCTTCGGCCTCAGTTTTCACTTCGTCTACTTCCTTGCGGAGTTGCCCGATCACATCAAGCTTTTGTTAGACCTGCGGGTTCGAACCATTAGCCACCATGCCCGAGTAACCGCACCTAACTTCAAATATTCTTCTTACCTTCTCGGCAATTTTGGTGTGTTCTTTCTGAGCTATTTCTTGATCAACACGAAGGCCTTTAGCTTCCCTTTCTCTTTGGTCACCGAGAAGCTTGAAGGCATCCTTTTCCTCAGTAAGCCCTCGGATCTCGGCCTTATACCGGCTCAGCTCCCCTTGGGATCGGAAGAAAGCCTCATGATGAAGCACAGAAGCCTACAAACATAGAAAAATGAGTTATATAAAGGAAGAAAAGTCTAAGTACAAAAATTGAGATCGACAAGGAAATCTGGTATTAGCCGATTTAGATCCTGTTGGGCTTCGTTGAAAAGACATGGTGTTTCCACCTCATCCATCTAAGCTTGGTCCTCTTGGGTGACCAAACATTGGAGATAGCTAACCACCCCTACGGGGGCAAAAAGGACCCGAGCATCCACCAGGATCGAGATGATAATTGATCGCTAATGCCCGAGATCGACACTGGGGGGCAGAAATTGATTGGTCAGTTTAAAGCTCGAGGAAGCCTCACTCGAGCTTTTCCTCGGTACCTCCAAGTCACCGAGATCGGTGACATCTTCCACTCCGACAAAATAGCCACGGAAAGGGTCTTTTGTTCCATGGACCCCTTCACCCTAGCAAGTCTCCACCGCTTGAGCATCCTTGATCCTCGACTCAGTAAACAAAGGAAACGAGGGGGAATCTCCGATATCTATCACCCCAAGTACATCTTTTGGAGCACCACCTTCATATAGGGGGGCTTGAGCATGGTTTCTACACAAGCATTAACCGCCTCCTCGATAGCCTTCTCACGTCCAGGCGAAGCGTCTTAAGCTCTTTCTGGCTTGTGGGCTTCGGCCGAGGATTCCCCTTCGAGCTCACCAGGTCAAGGCAGGGCAATTTCAGTTTCCACCGGCTTGGAGGTTTCTTGAATTATGATGCCCAACCTCGAACGAGCCACAAACCTGGATCCTTCTGCTACTTCTTCTGAATCATCCAATAGCTGAAGGACTGTGTCCAAAGATAGGGCAATGGTGTTTCCCTTGGGTTTACGGGCTATTTTCTTTTTTGGTTTCTGCCCCTCAGAATTTGTGGAACTCAAAGCCCTTTCCCTCTTCTTCTCCCACATCGGCTTCAGAACAGATGGTTGGGGAAGGATTTCTTCGTCACCACACGGGGAACCTCATTGCCACGTCTTTCTCGAGACTTATAAAAGAAGAAAAGATGAGTAAGCTTGGGAAGAAATTCAAATAATGGTCAAATCATTGAGTCAGAAAGGAAATTTTACCATGGCTGCTGGCCTCTCATCTACCCTTCAACAAACCGCGCCATGCGCGCTCAGCATATATCAACTGCGATATTAGGCTCATGATCCAGTCCTCGAGTTGGGGAACCACACCCGGCATCCAGGCAACTACTGCGTCAAGTAAAACACTGATAAGAAAAGGTGAAAACGAAGACGATAAACAGAAATTAAGGACGAAATTATACTCACGATTCATATTCTATTTCTCAAGAAATGACATACTCTCAGCCGGGATCAAGTCCGAGATCTTCACTTGAACAAATCGGCCCATCCAGCCTCGGTCTTTGTCCTCATCTATGCTCGATATAGGTGCCTTGGTGGCCGAACATTGAAGCTTTATTAGTCCTCCTCGATAGAGTCGGGGGCTATACAGGCGTATGAGGTGGTCGAGGGTGAAGGGAAGATCGTCGATTCATCTTACAAAGAAACGAAGTAATATCACTATCCTCCAGAAAGAAGGATGAATCTGACCAAGGGTCACCTCGTACTTCTTGCATAAATCTATGACATTCGGATCCAAGGGACCCAACGTGAAGGGGTAAGTGTAAACACTTAAGAACCCCTCCACGTGGGTAGTGATTGATTCTTCTGGAGCGGGCACCACCACATGTTTTTTACCCCAACTGCAATCTTTTTTTAACCTGGAAGAGGAGGTTATCGGGTATCGAGCATATATACCTCGATATCGGCTTGCATTGACACAGAACCGAGGAGGTCTTTTCAACCTTGAAGTCGGAATCGATGAAGCACCCTCCAGGAGAGAACTCTTCAAGGCGTGGCTCCGCCGCTGGTTCCTCGTCGGTTGGCCGGGACGAGGAAGCAGTTCTCTTTTGCAGAACAACTTTTGAAGTTTTAGCCATTTTATTTTTATGGATGAAGAAGAATAGAAATTGAAAAGGAATACTTGGTATATTGGGATAGAACAAGCGAAGAAACCAAGAGATCTGAAATACAAAGCTTTGAGGAAGGCAAAGGATTTTGAAGATTAGATTGAAGAAGATTTGAAAGTAAAGTTTGAAAAATGAAGAAGGAGGATATTTATAATTTGTCAATGACGGTTCAAAGCCAGTAATGGCCGACCATTGACAGACGTGCATTAAATGCCTAGGAAACTGCATCGATGAGACATTTTGGTTACCTCTGCTGCTCACGTCATGATGTATCGAGGTGAAGATCGAGGGATCAAATCCTTTCTTGTCATTACTCTCCAAAAAATGAGGGGACTATCTGTATACAATCAAAATCGGGCTTGCCCTTTTTGTATGATTAATCGAGACCGGGGCGTGGCAGGTCAAGGTTCGACCCCATGTCATACCGGACCGTGACATGAAGTAAGATTGCCAAGCTCGTGACTCAGGAACCAATTGAGATCAGCCAAGATCGAGATTGAGCGGGACAGAGATCGATCAAGATCGAGGAAAGCCTGTCGAGCCAAAAAATTGAAAGCTAAGATATCCACGATCGGGCGAGGATCACGGCGAAAATCTCGGCACGTATCAAGAAGAGGTCGATTAATCAGCTAATCATGGGATTTCTTACTGTATTTAGGATTGTATTAAGTGTAGGACTCCCCTACTATATAAAGGGGGTCTCATCATCTGTAAAGCGAGAGATTCACGTTACATAAAGCAATATATTATCTTTCTCTAGTTTTCATTATCTTGTTACTTTGTTCTTGTATCAACTGAATCTTCACTTGGTTCAAG
Organism: Nicotiana attenuata; assembly: GCF_001879085.1. NCBI lineage: Eukaryota > Viridiplantae > Streptophyta > Magnoliopsida > Solanales > Solanaceae > Nicotiana > Nicotiana attenuata. The sequence goes on along the minus strand of NW_017672138.1, from coordinate 154,300 downwards.
GGTGATCGAATTCGAGGGCCAAGGCTATTTAATTTGTTTGGTTTGTATTTATTCCTTTATAGTTAATTTCAATATCAATTTGCGTATCTTCTTATTTTGTGCCAAGTTATATCACGTATCCTTGTTAGCCCAAGTAAAGGTTAGTTTTGAAGATTGACAAAGGAACTCAGGCATGAACCAGGTCCATCCCTAGTGTGCATAGAAATGGGCAGATTCAAGCATGTGGGATGTACGGGAAGGAGATAAGCTTAAATTGGTGTATTTGATATCTCCTGATCGAAAATGTTGCATATTGATAAGGAGAAGGACTCCTTAATCAAAGAGAACACTATCCAAGATAGGGAAGGAGTTAAAGTTGAAATCAACTAGAACTCTTCCACCAAGGAAGAGTAGCATCAGAATTCTAGTTAATCTTTATTTACTAACTCTATAAATATTAGTGTTGTTCTCTTTTATAGGTGTTGCACAAACGCAGAAGTTAAACGTGAATTGAGAGGAAAATAGCAAGGCAATTTTGCAAGCAATTCGTGTGTGATTCAAGTGTGCAAACCTGAAGCTACATGAACCAGATAGAAGAACTAGTTCCAAGTGTCTGTCTTTTATTTTAGTTCAATTATAGTAGGCGTTTTCATATTGAAATTGTAATAGGTACTCAGAGTATTTAAGTTAGAGTTAACTTGAAGTTGTCCCAGAGTTAGAGGTTGTGTGCTACAACAGGATTAGAGGTAATCCTTAGGTTTACAAAGAGTTTTGTAAATGCTATTTTGGCTCAGTGATTTAGTGAAGTGTTGGGAAAATTCTACTGAGTAGTAGGTCGTGGTTTTTTCACCTTTTGAGCCGGGTGTTTTCCAAGTAAAAATACTTGTGTTCTTTACTTTTTTCATTTATTATTCCGCAACAGTAGTATAAGGAACAAATAAAAGAACCAGGTCCTTCCATAATCAGTTTAAGCAAAAAATTAGACACCACACAAATCACCCCCCCCCCTCTCTTGTGTGGTATCGAAGTATAAAATATCAATTGGTATCAGAGCAGGTTATCCTTGAAGAGGATAATACCTTAGGAACAGATCAAGATGAGCGCACCACCTGGAAACTGGGAAGAGCAATCCACTGATAGGCCTCCACTTTTTAATGGCCAGTACTACTCTTGGTGGAAAAACAGGATGAGAGATCACATCATTGGAGAAGACTATCAGCTATGGGACATTGTCACTGATGGTCCCCTGGCTACCATGAAGAAGAATGCTGAAAGAGTAGATGTGCCAAAAACAAGAGCTGACTGCAATGCTGAGGATTTGAGGAAATGGGAAAAGAATGCTAAGGCCAAGAAATGGCTTGTGTGTGGACTTGGTCCAGACGAGGATAGTAGAATTCAAAGTTGTACCACTGCTAAGGAAATATGGGACACTTTGCAAGTGGCTCATGAAGGAACACCTCAAGTGAAGAGGTCCAGAGGAACACTGCTGTATTCTCAATATGAGAATTTCACCATGAAGGAAGGGGAAACTATCCAGGAGATGTATACAAGGTTCACCACACTGACAAATGAACTTAAGTCTCATGGAAGGGTTATTCTTGAAGAAGACAAAGTAGAGAAGATTTTGACAAGGGTCCTGCCAGTCTCTTGGGAAAGCAAAATCACTGCTATTCAGGAATCAAAGTACATTGCCACTCTTAAGTTGGATGAGCTAATTGGAAATCTCACTGCCTATGAACTTAGAAGGCAAACCATGAAGATGGATGCACCCAAGAAGGAAAGGAGCCTGGCACTCAAAATCACTGAAGGTGCTGATCTAGAGGAGGATGAAATGACCATGATTAGGGGTGGCAAATGGGCGGGTTGGGATGAATTTGGGCGGGTCAAGATGGGTTAGGTCAATAAATGGGTCATTGCCCAACCCAGCCCAAAGTGTACTTGGGCTAAGATGGGCTAGGTCAAGATGGGCTAAACAATGGGTCATAACCTAACTCACCCAACTTGATCCATGTTTTAGAACCATGTTCATCTTACATAAAAAAAGCCTTTTACCTTAAAATGTGTAAGTTGAAAAAAATTTTGGGGGGT
>NW_017672138.1:145676-152213 GCF_001879085.1 Nicotiana attenuata | reverse complement strand
AAAAGTAATTTTTTAGGGGTTTGCGGGTGGGTGGTGGTGGTGGTGGAGGGGGGGTGCAGAAAAAAAAAATTAAAAATACAAAAAAAAAGTAAAAAAAAAAAATTTGAGGGGGGAGGGCAGGGTGGGTGGTGCAGAAAAAAACGAAAACTGAAAATACAAAAAAAAAAAGTAAATGAATTTTTTTAAGGGGAGGGGGTTTTGCAGGGGGGTGGGGTGGGAGGGGGGTGGATGGTGCAGAAAAAAAATAGAAAATTGAAAATACAAAAAAAGAAAAAAAAAATTGAAGGGGAGGGTGGTTATGCGGGGGGGTAGGGGGGGCAGGGGGTGGATGGTGCAGAAAATCAAAACAACATAAAATTGAAAATACTAAAAAAAAGTAAAAATGGGGCAAATAAATAAATTTCTATATAAGTTGGGTTGAGATACCTTTTTGTTTTGGGTGAGTTTCATGGGTTATATTTGGGCTGCTTAATGGGTCAGAATGGGCTATAAAATATAATGGGTTAATTTGGGCTCAACCCAAATTGACCCATGAGCTAAAATGTTTGTAACCCAACCCATTAATCTCTGGGCGGGTTGGGCGGGTTAGGTGGGTTTGGGCTCAAATTGCCACCCATAACCATGATCACAAAGGACTTCAAGAAGTACCTAATGAGAGGAACGGGTCCTTCAAGAAGTGGAAGCTACAGCAAACCAAGGGTTCCTGAAAAACTAACCATTGAGGGATGTTACAAGTGTGGGGAGACTGATCACCACATCAAAAATTGCCCTCAATGGGAAATTGAATGGAAGAAGGAATGAGCTGAACGAAGGAACATGAAGAAGGAACAGGTTCAACCTAAGAAGAGCAAAGGATCAACAAAAGGCTATGGTTGCTACCTGGGGAGAAAGCTCAGATGAGGACTCAGAGGGTGAAGATGGAGATGAACAAGCACTTATGGAAATTGGAAAATCCAATGAGGAATCTGAGGTAAGTATAATTCAACAAGATTAAATTTTTGTCTAAAGAAAGGCTATCTGAGTTACTCCTGGATTTTATTGATGAATCTGAGGATCTAAACAATGAAAAGGAATAATTGTCTAAGGAGTGTGTGATTTTGAAAGCTAAGTGCAAAAATCTAGAACTTAGGGCTTGTCAAAGTGATAGTAAAAATGCTGAGTTAAAAAACCAGGTTTATGAACTTGACACCACTGTCCTAGAGCTAAGATCTGAAAATCTAAAACTGAAATTAGGAACAGGTAAAAAGAAAGATGGTCACACACAACTCACACTGGAAAACCTAGGAAAAATGAAAGACGAGTTGTACAAAAGAGATGAGCAGATAAGAGTCCTTAAGGAGGATCTAAGCAAGGTTAAGCACGAGCTAGACAGAACCTGTAAATGGAATAGGTCCTCCGATGCACTTTCATGACTACAGGCACACCATAGTAGCTACAAGAGAGGACTTGTCTATGGGACTCCTGCACCTAAGTGGGATCCTGAAAGCAAGTACCTCACACTTCCTAAGAACATAATCTGCACACACTGTGGTAAGACTAGTCACTACAAAAGTGAATGTAATGCAAAAGAAAAGGCTAGTCCAAAGAATAAAATGTTTGTTCAAGGGAAAAGTAGGCTGCCAGGATGGGCCAAAAAGAATTTGATTCACCCGCCTATAGAAAGGGACCCAAACTAGTTTGGGTTCCTAAGACTAACCCTGATTTCCTTTTGCGGGTCCAAGTGAAGGGGAGCAGCCAAATATAGTACATAGATAGTGGCTGCTCAAAGCATATGACAGGTAGCAAGAACCAGTTCCTTTCACTTGAGGACCTCAAAGGAGGTAATGTCTCCTTTGGAAATGGGAAGAAATGTGAGATCATTGAGGTTGGAAAGGTAGGTAAGACTGATTTTCACTCTATTAATAATGTCTACTTGATAGATGGCCTAAAATACAACCAAATCAGTGTATCACAATTGTGTAATAGAGGTAACTTGGTAGCATTCACCTCTACCAAATGTTTTGTAATAAATCTTACCATTGACAAGATTGTTTTGTAGGGAAAAGGAGTAAACAATATTTACATTGTAGATCTGTCCACACTTTCAGAAAATTAACTCACTTGCTTTAGTGTGTTGGATAATGATCCCCTCCTTTGGCACAAAAGACTTGGACATGCCAGTCTAAGTCAACTCAACAAACCAATCTCCAAGGACTTGGTGATAGGACTACCTAACATTACGTTCAAGGAAGATAAAGTTTGTGTGGCTTGTGCAAGGGGGAAGCAGGTAAAATCCTCTTTCGAAAGCAAGAAAATGGTAAGTACCACCAGAACGATGGAACTGGTCCATATGTATCTTTGTAGACCAATGAGAACTCTGAGCAGAGGTGGTAAGAGATATGTTATGGTGCTTGTTGATGATTACTCTAGGCTTACTTGAACACTGTTTCTGACATCTAAAATGAAGCATTCGAGAAGTTCACTTCCTTTGTTAGAAAAACTAAAAAAACAACTAAGTAAGCAACTTCTATCAATTAGGTCTGATCATGGTACTAAATTTTAAAATGCTAAATTTGCTGAATTTTGTGATGCGCATGGCATAGATCATAACTTTTCTACACTTAGGACTCCACAACAAAAAGGTGTAGTTTAAAGAAAGAATAGGACATTGGAAGAAATGGTTAGGATTATGCTTCTTTCTAGTAAACTGCCTCATTGTTTTTGGGCAGAAGCTGTGAACACTGCATGTTACATTATAAATAGGAGCATGACCCGACCTCTTGTTGAGAAGACTCCCTATGAGTTACTTAAAGGGAGAGAGCCAAGTATATCCCATATTAGGACATTTGGATGCAAGTGCTTTGTGCATAATAATGGCAAAGACTCCTTAGGTAAGTATGATCCCAGAAGTGATGAGGGAGTATTCTTGGGATATTCTTCATAGAGTAAAGCTTATAAGATCTATCACAAAAGAACTATGTGTGTAGAAGAAAGTGTACATGTGATTTTTGATGAAACTAACATTCTTTCTGAGAGACTGGAACATGAAGATGAAGCAATTGGGCTGGTAAGAAGTTTAAATGAAATCACAGCCCAGACTGAAGCTGCACCAGAAGAAGGAACAGATGATGGAACAGGTTCTTCTACCTAGGGCAACCTGATAGGAGGAACTGAACAAAGAGAAACTGAATCCCAAACCTTGATGGAACCTGTCCATGAACCCGTTCCACAACAACAAAACATTGAAAGAACTTCAAGAGAAACCAGTTGCTTGTGAAATCTTACAAGTGTCAAAGTTCTCATCCCATTGGGAATACAATCACTGACCCAACCTCTGGAATCAAAACCAGATCTTTATTAAAGAATCTTTGTGCTTTTGATGCTTTCTTATCTCTTATTCAACCTAAAAATGTTGCTGAGGCTTTGCAGGATGTAGATTGGGTAAATGCAATGCAAGTTGAACTCAACCAATTTGAAAGGAGTCGAGTTTGGCATCTAGTATCAAGACCCAAGGACATATCAGTAATTGGCACAAAATGGGTCTTCAGAAACGAAATACTTAAGTAGAGATCACTTTGAGAGGAACGGGATGGAATTATGGATGATTAAGATCACCTAAAGGACCAGTTCAAAGTTAAACGGAAAAAAAATGAAAAAAATTATATTTGAAAAAAAATATTATTGGTTAGAAAGTCTGTAAATTTTGTATATAATTTGGATTAAATCTTGCTCAGTCTCATACTTTCAACAGTATACTCTTGTGCCATGTGCTAAAATGACTCATTAATCTCTAATGATATTTTCTCTGTTTTGGCAAATTTAGAATTACACAAGAGAATTTTCAGTGAAGAACCTGGTTCATCAAGATAAATAGGTATGTATTCTACACTCTGCATAATTTGAAATAATTATATTTGGATCATGAGAAGAGTCGTACCTAATTCCAAACTCCTTTTGGACTTATCTGTTACAAGTGAACCAGTTCCGTTCAAAAGAGTCCCAACCGAATGGAAGTACTTAGATTCTAGGGATACACTCAAACGTCTCTTCAAAACTGAATTTCAGTTTGATTAGACTTCTAAGAATCATAAAAGTTGTAGTTACCCCATCAATTATTCCTTTGTATATTGCTCAGCTTTAGTGTATTCCTTACTTCATCTCTCTCAAGCCATCAAAAACTCATTCTTCTTTCATCTTCCAAAAATAATCTAATTCTCTTCTCTTCCATACCCTAGCCCAGATATGTCGAGCACCTATGAAAATCCTTCATCACCACCAAAGAAAACCACTTCCACACCTTCTACGACTCCTTCAACAACACCAATCTCTAAGAAAAGTAGAGTAAAGATGATTGCTCGTAAGATTATTGCTGAAGGAGAGCAGATAAAGAAAATAAACAAGCAATTGAAAGCAGGTAGGGAAGAAGGATCCAGAAATCTGAAGATTCATTTAAGTCTGCTACTAAGGGAAAGAAAGTAGGTCTTCCGAAACTGAACAGGTATCTTCTAATTCTCAAGTTACTCCTGAGACAATTTATGAAGTTCTGCAAATTTGGAGAATAGATTTGTACTGGTAGGATCTATAGCAGGTGTTGAGACTACAAAATCTGGAGAAGTTGGTGGCAAAAATAAAAAGGGAAAAGAAAAGGAGAGCAAGGGTGGTAGGAGTGCTGTGAGGGGAAATGATAAAAGACTGGTTGATTCTTCACCCACTTCCGTTAACAAAAGAAACCGGTGCAATGGTTTTTTAGGGAGATGAATTTACTGAAATAGAAGAGAGTGTGAGCAAAATAGGGGGAAGTGGTTCTGGCGCAGTTGCTGAGGGATTGGTTCAACGTGAGAAAAATATAGATGAACATGTTCCATCTGAATAGGAAACCCTCGCGGACCTACTGATTGGGTTATCAATGGCACCAAAACTCATGCCATTCCATATGGCTTCATTCTCATAACTGTACTTGCACATTTCAAGGTACCTATGAAGAAGTGGGAGATTAGTACAAGCAAGGATCATTTTGGGGTTAATACTCTGCTTGCTTGAGATTATGAAGTCAACGCCACTCCTAAAGAACCTAGTTCATCCAAAAGGTACCAGTGAATAGCAAGGTCAGAGCCTTGATGCAAGAGAGTGAAGCAAAGGATGCTGAGATAGCAAGGCTGAAGACACTATTGGTTGAGGTAGAATCTGAGAGAGATGTTCTCAGAACTGAACTTGCAAGGGAAAAGGAGAAGAATGATGGAATTCTTCAAGACATGTTGAAACTTCTCCAAGCAAATAACCCAGCCCCTACCATTTCCAAGCCTTGAATCCTAGCCTAGTGTAGATCAACTAGTGACCCAATTCGGCACTTTTTGTTTCTTTTGCTCATGTTTTCAGTAGTTTTATTTCTTCTTATGCTTTGTGGTAGAATCTTATCAATCATCAATGAAATTCACTGTTTTTGCTCTAACTGTATGTTTATATTTCTTTGATGGTTGAAATTCTTAGCTTGATCTATGATGATTAATCCATGTTTTCATTTGAAGTAGCCCCAGTGGCCATGAGTAAGTTTTAATATCTGGTTATCTCACATTTTTATGCAACTTTTCGATGATGCCAAAAGGGGGGAAAAATAAATAGGTTGTGCTTTAAACAAGTGTTATTTAGATTTGAACAAGTGATGTTTATAACCTAATGTACCTAGTCCTTGATGATAAGTGATAAAAAGGAAAAATGTTTCTAACATTGTGTTGATGTTGAGCTGAGTTGAAACAGCGCCTAAGCTTATGAAAAGCAGAGTTTGTCATCATCAAAAAAGGGGAATTTGTTGGCCCAAGTAAAGGTTAGTTTTGAAGACTGACAAAGGAACTCAGGCATGAACCAGGTCCATCCCTTGTGTGCATAGAAACGGGCAGATTCGAGCATGTGGGATGCACGTGAAGGAGATAAGCTTAAATTGGTGTATTTTATATCTCCCGATCATGTTGCATAATTGATAAGGAGAAGTACTCCTTAATCAAAGAGAACACTATCCAAGATAGGGAAGGAGTTTGAAGTTTAATCAACTAAAACTCTTCCACCAAGGATACACCACCTTTTCATTATTGGCTTATATATAATTCTTACTCCACATATTTAATCCTTTCCACTTCATTGACTTTTTTAATTTTTCTTTGTTTTGGTTCTTTCCCTTCCCTCTTATTTCAGTCACCCGAAATGGCCAAGATTCTTTATGCCCTCAGATCATTAGTCGAAGCAATTTCAAATGAATACTTATAGTTGCGACTTCTGAGGACTTGTCAGGTAATTTTCTTAAAGAGCAAAGAAAAGGCATATTAATACAGGCTATAATTGCTGAGAGTAGCAAACATTTTGTCGTGCTAGTAAGCACCATGTTTAAATAAAATGAAAGAAAAGAGATATCATGGTCTTTGACATAGTAGCTAAATATCCCCTTAGCCCACTAGCATATAACTAGGTAATTAACTGTATATATCAAATGAAATAATACAAACCTCATGGTCTTTGACATAATAACCAAATATCTCCTTAGCCCACTAGCCTATAACTTAGGTGCAA